>NC_087196.1:5743357-5750857 GCF_035594125.1 Scylla paramamosain | reverse complement strand
AAAAAAAAAAACAAAGAAAAAATAAAGAAAAAGAAAAAAAACTACAAAATATTATTCATCACCCTGCCAACGTGAAAACAAACAAACAAACAAACAAACAAACCTAACCTAACCTAACCCTACCAAACTAAACAAATTTAACACCAAACCCCCCCAAAAAAAAAAGAAAAAAAGAAAGAAAAAATAAATAAATAAAAAAAATACAAAATATTCTTCATCACCCTACCAACGTGAAAACAAACAAACAAACAAACAAACCTAACCCTTCCAGACCACCCTTTAACACCCTGCAACCCTGCCAGACGTAGGAGACACACCCTTACAGAACACACCGTACATCACCCTGCTACCCACACCCTGTCATCATGTCGTCCTCCTATTTAACCCTTTCTAACCCTGCCAGTCCTCCCAGTAACAAGATGAGGGGCAGGGTAGGGGGTAAGGGGGTTTAGGGTGATAGTTTTTTGTTAGGGTAATTGTAAAGGTGATGACAGGGGGTGGTGCTGGTGGTGGTGGTGGTGGTGGTGGTGGTGATGGTGTTGTTGTTGTTGTTGTTGTTGTTGTTGTTGTTGTTGTTGTTGTTGTTTCCTATTTTTTTTTTCGTTTTCTTCTTCTTCTTCTTCTTCTTTATCTCTCCTCCTTCTCTCCTCCTTCATTTCATCTTTCCTCACCTTAATAATGTTCTTCTTGTCTGTCTTTCCTCCTCCTCCTCCTCCTCCTCCTCCTCCTCCTCCTCCTCCTCCTCCTCCTCCTCCTCCTCCTCGTCTCCCTTCTGTTTGCTCCCAGTATCCTCAGCCGCTTCCAAAGTACACACACACACACACACACACACACACACACACACACACACACACACACACACACACACACACACACACACACACACACACACACACACAGGAATGTCTTCTTGCTAAATGTCATTCTCCTCCATTTTTTTCTCTTCCATGTCCATATAGAGAAAGGAGGAGGAGGAGGAGGAGGAGGAGGAGGAGGAGGAGGAGGAGGAGGAGGAGGAAGGGAATGGACGGGAAGGGACGCACAGTTGCCATGAGAGAGAGAGAGAGAGAGAGAGAGAGAGAGAGAGAGAGAGAGAGAGAGAGAGAGAGAGAGAGAGAGAGAGAGAGAGAGAGAGAGAGAGAGACTGCCTTAAATGTGATAAATTACTTTTCATGTTACCAGTAATGTAGAAAGTGGTGGTGGTGATAGTAGTAGTAGTAGTAGTAGTAGTAGTAGTAGTAGTAGTAGTAGTAGTAACAGTAGTAGCAGCAGTAGTAGTAGTGGTGGTAGTAGTAGATCAGCACCGTACCATCTTGTGACGTCACCACCACCACCACCACCACCACCACGTGCCTTGCTCCACATCCTCTCTCTCTCTCTCTCTCTCTCTCTCTCTCTCTCTCTCTCTCTCTCTCTCTCTCTCTCTCTCTCTCTCTCTCTCTCTCTCTCTCTCTCTTTAGCCAGTCAAGTCATATAAAGAAAGTAATGTCTAAATATGTCTCTCTCTCTCTCTCTCTCTCTCTCTCTCTCTCTCTCTCTCTCTCTCTCTCTCTCTCTCTCTCTCTCTCTCTCTCTCCTCTCAGGTCAAAAAGGACTCACTGACCTTATCTTTAATATTTCCTTTCACAGGTCGCTCTCTCTTTTTCCCTCTCTCACTTTAATTGCTTCTCGCTTTAATCTCTCTCTTTAAAATGTTTAACGTTGTTATCGAGAAAATTTTAATATTTTTTTGTAGTGTACATTCTCTCTCTCTCTCTCTCTCTCTCTCTCTCTCTCTCTCTCTCTCTCTCTCTCTCTCTCTCTCTCTCTCTCTCTCTCTCTCTCTCTCTCATATATTCTCTTACATGTTGCTAAGATGGTTGTAATGATGGTGGTGGTGATGGTGGTAGTGGTGGTGATGGTGGTGGTGGTGGTGGTAGCCTAGTTTACTATGTGTTAAGTGCTTGTGTTGAGAGAGAGAGAGAGAGAGAGAGAGAGAGAGAGAGAGAGAGAGAGAGAGAGAGAGAGAGAGAGATTGATAAGCAAATGAATGAACTAATAATCAAGATACATATTACGAGAGAGAGAGAGAGAGAGAGAGAGAGAGAGAGAGAGAGAGAGAGAGAGAGAGAGAGAGAGAGAGAGAGAGAGAGAGAGAGAGAGAGAGAGAGAAACCAAATGAATGAAGAGGAAAATTTAAGAGGGGAAAAAATAAGAGAAAGTAAGGAAAGATGTGTGTGTGTGTGTGTGTGTGTGTGTGTGTGTGTGTGTGTGTGTGTGTGTGTGTGTGTGTGTGTGTGTGTGTGTGTGTGTGTGTGTGTGTGTGTGCGCGCGTGTGTGCGTGCAGGTCAAGGCTTATATATGTAAATTCTTGCCCAAAATATGGGTTCACGCCATCTTGACTGATCACACACACACACACACACACACACACACACACACACACACACACACACACACACACACACACACACACACACACACACACACACACACATTACCATTTACCGACCTTGTTATCCTCCTTTCCTTCCCTTCTTCTTCTTCTTCTTCTTCTTCTTCTTCTTCTTCTTCTTCTTCTTCTTCTTCTTCTTCTTCTTCTTCTTCTTCTTATTCTTCATTTTTTTTTCCTTTTTTTTTCGTTATATCAGTCTTTCTTTGTATTCCTCTGTGTCGTTGTTGTTGTTGTTGTTGTTGTTGTTGTTGTTGTTGTTCTTTTCTATGTCTTTTTCTTCTTCATCTTCTTTATTTTCTTCTTCCTCTTATTCATTTTCTTCTTTCGTCTTGTTATCGATTCATTTTTCAATTCTCATTATTATTTTTATTTATTTATTTTTTTTTTTATTTCCAGCCTTTGTTTTCCTTTCATTAATTCATGTTTTCATCTTATTTTGCTCTTTTCCTTTGTTGATTTTTCCGCTTTTTTTTCCACTTCCTCCGTTTATTATTGTTGATTCTTAATTTCCTCTTTCTTCTTCCTCTTGTCTGTTTTTTTCCTTCTTTCTCTTTTTCTTTACTCTCTTCTTCCATCTTTATTGTCTTCTCTCTCCCTTTCTTTCTTTCTTCTCTTTTCTATCTTTTACTTTCTACTTTCTCTTTTCTTTCTTCTTTCGTAATTCTTTATTTTCCTCTTCTCTCCTTCTTTCTCCCTTCTTTATTATCTTCTCTCGTTTTATTGTTGTAACTGTTGTTGTTGTTGTTGTTGTTGTTGTTGTTGTTGTTGTTGTTGTTGTTGTTGTTATTATTATTATTATTGTTATTATTATTATTATTATTATTATTATTATTATTATTATTATTATTATTATTATCTTCCTTTTCTTTTCCTTGACCTCATCTCCGTTTTCTATTTGCTCAGGGGTGCTCTTTTAATTTTTTTCTCTCTCTCTCTCTCTCTCTCTCTCTCTCTCTCTCTCTCTCTCTCTCTCTCTCTCTCTCTCTCTCTCCTTGACTTATTCCCTTCTCAGAATTGAATAAATGTCTTTTTAATATCATTTTATACTTTCTTTCCTGCATTTATTCTCACTTTAATTTATTCTCTGTTTTATTCTCGCTTATTTTGTGTTTATTTCATTTTCTTGTTTTGTTTTTGTTTTTTTTATTATTATTTTTTATTATTTTTATATTGTTCTTTCTCTTTTTTTGTCGGTTTTATTTTCCATTTTAAAAAGTTCTATTCTTTTTGCGATTCTCATCATCATCATCACTGTATTTCACGTGACTTGAATTTAAACACACCTCCTTTTCTTTCTTCTCCTTCTTAATAATCTCCACCATCATGAAAAGCCAAGGACAAGAGTGACTTAAGACCAACGAATCTGACAAACCGAACCATAACAAACCAAACCAAAACAAACCAAAACAAAACAAACCAAATCAAAACAAAACAAACCAAACCAAACCAAAACAAACCAAATCAAAACAAAACAAACCAAACCAAACCAAAATAAAACAAAACAAACCAAACCAAAACAAACCAAACCAAAACAAAACAAACCAAAACAAACCAAAACAAAACAAACCAAAACAAAACAAACCAAAACAAAACAAAACAAACCAAAACAAACCAAACCAAAACCAAAACAAAACAAACCAAAACAAACCAAACCAAACCAAAACAAACGAAACCAAAACAAAACAAACCAAACCAAAACAAACCAAATCAAAGCAAAACAAACGAAACCAAAACAAAACAAACCAAACCAAAACAAACCAAATCAAAGCAAAACAAACCAAACCAAAACAAAACAAACCAAAACAAAACAAAAGAAACCAAAACAAAACCAAAACAAACAAAAACAAAACCAAAACAAAACAAAACAAAACAAACCAAACCAAACAAACCAAACCAAACCAAACCAAAACAAAACAAAAACAAACCAAAACAAAACAAACCAAAACAAACCAAAACAAACCAAAACAAAACAAAACAAACCAAAACAAAACAAAAACAAACCAAAACAAAACAAACTAAAAGAAACCAAACCAAAACAAAACAAAACAAACCAAACCAAACCAAAACAAACCAAACCAAAACAAACGAAAACAAACCAAACCAAACCAAACCAAAACAAACCAAAACAAACCAAACCAAAACAAACGAAAACAAAACAAAAAACAAAACAACCCACTGTTCCCCTGACATTCCCACAAAGCATCACTCAGCATCACAAACTTGACTCCTCACACTCCCAATTAGAGCTCGCAGTCTTAATTAAGTTGTTTGCCAGCCATTAAGCGGCAGCCTGCCTTCACTGCGTCTTAGCTGCGGAAAATGAGGTGTTTGGGGAGTTAATGGAGCCGTTTTTACTTCTTGTGTGTGATGGTGTGGGTTGTCAGGTTGGTGGTGCAGTGGTGACAACACAAGAACACCAGAAAGTCAGTTGTTTGGAGTGTTTGAAAGGTGTGTTGCTTGTGTGTTGTCAGTGTGGCTTGGGGAATGTGATGTGTTTTGGGTAAAGTAAGGATGCACAGAAACACAAACTGAACGAAATATATCATAGAACACAAGAACGTAAGAAAATCAGCTGTTTGGAGTGCTTGGAAGGTGTGTTGGCTGTGTTGTCAGTGTTGCTTGGTAAGGTGATGCGTTTTGGATGAAGTAAGGATGCACAGAAACACAAACTGAACGTAATATATCATAGAACACAAGAACGTAAGAAATTCAGCTGTTTGGAGCGTTTAAAAGGTGTGTTGCTTGTGTGTTGTCAGTGTGGCCTGGGAAGGTGATGTGTTTTGGGTGAGGTAAAGACACAGGAACAGAAACACAACATGAGAACACAAGAATTTAATATTATAGAAGACAAAAACACAAGAAATTCAGCTGTTTGGAGTGTTTGAAAGGTGTGTTGCTTGTGTGTTGTCAGTGTGGCTTGGTAAGGTGATGTGTTTTGGGTGACGCAGGAAAAACACAGGAATATAATATAGAACACAGGGACATTAGAGAATCAGCTGTTAGTGTGTGTAGGTTGCCAAAGTGAAATGTTTTGGTTGAGGTACTACTACTACTACTACTACTACTACTACTACTACTACTACTACTACTACTACTACTACTACTACTACTACTACTACTACTACTACTTTCAAAGGTTTTTCCATGACTACAGTGATATTTAACAAAGTAGCGGAAGTCATTATTCTAGTAACAGTTTGATATGATGTAGAGGAAAATAATTTAGGTTTTCAAGACTTCATGATTCGACAATAAGAATGTAAAAGAAGCTGAGTAATCCGTGTTGGGTCAGAAAGCACCCTTGAGGGAGAGCAGGGCCTTCCAATACAGGACGCCGTGTGTGGTGCAAGGCGGGAGGAGGTCAGCCGCCGCGCCTCTGCCCAATTAAGACTAAGCACACGAGAATATAAGAACATAGGATAAGTGTGCTAACTATTCTGTAGAGCGCGCACACACACACACACACACACACACACACACACACACACACACACACACACACACACACACACACACACACACACACACACACACACACACACACACACACACACACACACAGATTTTAGTGATTTTTTTGTGATGAATTTAAGTTTTTTGGGTGAGTTAAGAAAATGAGGAAAAATAATTGAAGGTAGAATAGTAATGAATGAAAAAAGAAATGTATAAGAAAAGGGAAAGAAAATGAATAAAATAAAACAAAGACAAATATAAAAAAAGATCAACATGACAAGGAATAAGATAAAAAAAATAACACACACACACACACACACACACACACACACACACACACACACACACACACACACACACACACACACACACACACACACACACACACACACACACACACACACACACACTGTATCATTAACCCCTTCACTACTTATTTTGCAGTAGTGTTTTTTTTTTTTAGTATATTTGTAAACATAGGAAAGAAAAAGTGCTTGTTGTTTCATTTATTTATTCATTTATTTGTTTGTTTGTTTGTTTTTATTTATCTATTTATTTATTTTTGCCCAGTCTGTCCTTTTATTGGGAGATTTAATTTTGTTCTGTTCATTCGTTTTTCTTTTCATAAATCAAAATGTTTATTATTTCATTGTTTTCTCTTCTTTTTCACGTCTGTTATCAGAATATTATACTTTGTTCTATTTCACTCGTTTATTTTACTTTTTTTCATCATCACTTACAACTTTTCGCACACTTACATCTTCGTACTACAACCTCTTAAGTACGACACATTGAAAAAATAATAATAATCCTCTTTTTTTTTTCTCCCTCTCTCTTTTTTTTCCAGTCTTTTCATTTACTCGTATAATGTCTTTGATCTTATTTACTTAATTTTTTCATAAACACTTACGACTTTTCCTCCTTACTTATCTTTCTACTACAGTCTTTCTTTAAGTACTTTTCTTCTTTTTCTCTCTCTTTACTCTCTACTTTTTCTTTTTTCTTCTTTCTATGTTCTTTCTTAATTTTGCTTTATTTTCTTTTTTTCCCTTCCCTCCTTCTTCCTTCCTTATTATCTTACTACTCTTGTTGTTGTTGTTGTTGTTGTTGTTGTTGTTGTTGTTGTTGTTGTTTCCTTTTTAAGAGAGACACTGACAAAAGCCAACAAAATATATATATAAAAAAGTTTCCCACTGAGGTTAAAGTCAAGAAATAAACAAGCTGCAAACAATTTAAGCCTCAAATTTATAACGAAAGTGGAAATAAATTAACACTACAACCTGAAATAACTAAATAAAAAAGTAGTAAGTTTAGCAGAGTCTACCCTCAGAGCGCTCCGTTTTCTGTTGCCTTGATAGCGTGGTTTGCGTTTTCTGTGAGGTTACTGATGTGAGGTTAGTGAAGGTGAGAGAGAGAGAGAGAGAGAGAGAGAGAGAGAGAGAGAGAGAGAGAGAGAAAGGATGAATGATGAGAGAAGTGTGATAAGAGAGAGAGAGAGAGAGAGAGAGAGAGACAGAGAGAGAGAGAGAGAGAGAGAGAGAGAGAGAGAGAGAGAGAGAGAGAGAGAGAGAGAGAGAGAGAGAGAGAGAGAGAGAGATTTTAGTGATTTTTGT
>NC_087196.1:5690857-5725857 GCF_035594125.1 Scylla paramamosain | reverse complement strand
CACGCACACGTATATTTCATTAAAAGACAAGTCCCATGTTTTTTGTATGTTTTGTATGTGTGTGTGTGTGTGTGTGTGTGTGTGTGTGTGTGTGTGTGTCCCATTTTCTTTTAATTAGGATAATTTGACCTCTCTCTCTCTCTCTCTCTCTCTCTCTCTCTCTCTCTCTCTCTCTCTCTCTCTCTCTCTCTCTCTCTCTCTCTCTCTCTCTCTTGAGATTAACCTTTACCTTGCGTCATAATCTATCCGTCCTCCTCTTCCTCCTCCTCCTCCTCCTCTTCCCCATGTTCCTTTCGTCTTCACTCTTCCTGTCGCGTCTTCCCTATGACTCTCTCTCTCTCTCTCTCTCTCTCTCTCTCTCTCTCTCTCTCTCTCTCTCTCTCTCTCTCTCTCTCTCTCTCTCTCTCTTTCTCATAACCCTCCTAACAAACCACTCTCTCCCTTCTATCTCTCTCCTTCCCCCTCTCTCTTTCTCTCTCCCTCTTACTCTCTCTGTCATGTCAAGAGCGAGGGAGACAAAGGGAGGCGGTGTCGTAGCTTAGTGATATCGTGCCTACGTGCGGGAGTGTCGTACGCCAGCTGGGGCGTTGGTTTTTCAATATTCCTTACGTGTCTTCTCTTATTTAACTTTTTTATTTATTTATTTTTTATTTAGTCACGTTTTGTTTGTTGGTAATGTTTTGTTTTTGTTTTTATTTTGTGTTGTATTTCGTTTGTTTTGTTTGATTTAGTTTTGTTTATTTTCTTTCTTATTTTATTTATTTATTTATTTATTTTTATTTTATTTTTTTGTTCTGTAGTGATGTTTTTTTGTGTTTTGTTGTTTCTGTCTTTTTTTTCTAGATTTCTGTTTATTTTTTCATATATTTAATTCGTCTTTTCTTATTTAACTTTCTTCTCTTTGTTTCTAAGTTATATTTTTCTTCCTTTTTATTATTTTTTATCATTTGTTATAATTTTTTATTCGTATAGTTTTTCTTTCGTGTTTTTAGTTTTTTTATTGTTTATTTACTTTTTCAAGGTGTGTGTGTGTGTGTGTGTGTGTGTGTGTGTGTGTGTGTGTGTGTGTGTGTGTGTGTGTGTGTAGCAATAAAGTACTGTCTCACATTTCACTTTCTCTAAAACTTTAATTATATGTTCTTTTTTTACTCTCTCTCTCTCTCTCTCTCTCTCTCTCTCTCTCTCTCTCTCTCTCTCTCTCTCTCTCTCTCTCTCTCTCGTGTATTTTCTCAGTTTTTCTCTCATTGTCTCCTTACTTCATTCATTCCTACTCATTATTTCATTTACTTCATGCGTTACTTTGTTTTTCATTCATTCCTCCTTCTTTCTCTTCATTCATTTGTTTCATTACGTTTTCTTTATATATTACACTTATTCTCTCTTATTTTTTCTCTCTTTCCTCTTTACTTTTTTTCGTTCTTGGATCTCTCTCTCTCTCTCTCTCTCTCTCTCTCTCTCTCTCTCTCTCTCTCTCTCTCTCTCTCTCTCTCTCTCTCTCTCTCTGTTTTATTATACGAAAAGTTTTTTTTATTCAACTTTTCTGTTAGTCTTTCAGCCAGTCAGTCACTCACTCAAAAAGCCAGCCAGTCAGTCAGCCAGTCACTCAGTCAGTCAGCCAGTCAGTCAGTCAGCCAGTCACTCAGTCAGTCAGCCAGTCAGTCAGTCAGTCAGTCAGTCAGCCAGTCAGTCAGTCAGCCAGTCACTCAGTCAGTCAGCCAGCCAGTCAGTCAGTCAGTCAGTCAGTCAGTCAGTCAGTCAGTCTACCAGTCAGTCATTCAGTCAGCCAGTCTTATTCACTCGCTCACTCACTCACAAAAACACCAACTTATTTCAGTTTTGCCTTCTCTTTTCTCTCTACAGCAAGAAGAACGCCATTATCCTGAGGACCCAGCTGTCTGTGAGGGTCCACGCCATCATAGGTGAGAGAGAGAGAGAGAGAGAGAGAGAGAGAGAGAGAGAGAGAGAGAGAGAGAGAGAGAGAGAGAGATGTAATGCTGAAATAAAACAAGAGTGGAGAAAAATGAAGAGAAGGAAAGAGAAAAGTGAGGATAATTGGAGAGAGAGAGAGAGAGAGAGAGAGAGAGAGACCGACCACACCACAGCACAATTACCGTGTCATCTACAATGTACACAATAATCCTGCTCCTCCCACACACACACTTAGAGAGAGAGAGAGAGAGAGAGAGAGAGAGAGAGAGAGAGAGAGAGAGAGAGAGAGAGAGAGAGAGAGAGAGAGAGAGAGAATCCTGGTATACAATTATGTTTAAAGTAGAAAAGTTGAAATTTATGTAAGTATTGTATTATGTATCACACACACACACACACACACACACACACACACACACACACACACACACACACACACACACACACACACACAGAGACCCTTACACTAACCTAACTTAACCAATGCTTCCCTCTCTCTGCGACACCCGAATACACACACACACACAGACACACTGACCCTAACATTAACCTGGCCTAACCTAACCACCCCCTCTCTCTCTCTCTGCCCCCTACAGAGAAGCTCCTGAACAGCGAGGGTCGGGATCTGCGGCGGGCTCTGTTCTCCCTGAAGCAGATTTTCCAGGATGACAAGGACTTGGTGCATGCCTTTGTACAGAATGATGGCCTCACCTGCCTCATCAAGGTGGGCTCCTCCGCCGACCAGAACTACCAGAACTACATCCTCCGAGGTCAGTGGAGGGGCTGGGCGTGTGGTGATGGGTGGGTGATGCTGTGTCGATGTAACAAACACAAAGCAGCATTATTAGACACACTCAGCTTCCTTCTCCTGTGTCAGTGCTGGGGCAGGTTGTGCTGTGCGTGTCTGTGCAACAAAACATTACTGGACGCTCTCTTACTTCTGTTTTCACGGCAGCGCTGGGGCAGGTGATGCTGTACGTGGATGGCATGAACGGGGTGATGGAGCACCGCCCCACCGTTCAGTGGCTGTACTCCTTGGTGGCTTCCAAGTACCGTCTGGTGGTGAAGACGGCCCTCAAGCTGCTGCTGGTGTTTGTGGAGTACACCGAGAGCAACGCCCTGGTGCTGGTGGACGCCATCAACACCGTCGACACTTCTAGAGGTGTGTGTGTGTGTGTGTGTGTGTGTGTGTGTGTGTTCTCAGTCATTCATCCCTTTCTCTGGTAAACGCTGGAACTTCCCTGCCTGCTTCTGTGTTTCCTCCTTCTTGTGACTTGAACTGTTTCAGGAGGGAGGCTTCAACACACTTATCCTACATTTATTTTCACAGATTCTGTTTACATCAGTGGGCCTTTTTTGTCTTTAATTATGTTGCCCTTGGCCGGTGCCGCTCCTACATAAAAAAAAACTAAATAAATAAAACAGATTACTACAAACACCCATGGTAGTAAAAGCTTTAACCCGCATTAGCAGACCTCTCCCTCTCTCTGCCACAGGGGAATCACCATGGACCACTCTGATGAGGCTGCTGGAGGGGCGGGACAGCCTGGACATGGAGCTGCTCACCTACGCCATGACCCTCATTAACAAGACCCTCAACGGCATCCCTGACCAGGACACCTATTATGACCAAACTGACCACCTGGAGGAGCAGGGCATGGAGACGCTCATTGCCAAGTGAGGCTTGCTGGGTCAGGCTGGGTCAGGTCGGGTTATGCTGTAAGAGAAGGGTGTTTTGGTGATGTAGGAAAGAATGTGAGATGTGTTTTGGAGTGTGAGGGAAGGATGTGTGGATGAAAAAGGACGTTTGTGAGATCTGAGAAAGGTTAAGGGAGTTTAAGAGGCCCTGTATCACTATCACCATCATCACCATCACCATTCACCCTTCTCTTTTCACCGTCATCACCATTCACCATTTCTTCACTATCACCATCACCATTCAACCTTCTCTATTCACCATCATTACCATTCAACCCTCTCTCTTCACCATCACCATCTTCCCCAGGTACATGCACAGAGCGGACAGTGACCTGGACCTCCTGCAGCAGTTCACCATCTACGAGGCTGTGCTGGCGTACGAGGATGGTGATGACATCTGCCGGACACGCACCATCGACCCCTCCATCAGGTATTGTGTTGTTGTTGTTGTTGTTGTAGGAGGAGGAGGAGGAGTGTTTTACCTTTTGTTTTTATCGTAGTAGTAGTAGTAGTAGTAGTAGTAGTAGTAGTAGTAGTAGTAGTAGTAGTAGTAACCCCTTCACTGCAACACAACACAATTAGCAGCAGTAGAAGCAATGTGTCAAGTCTACAAGCATCCACAAAAAAGATAGCAACGAAAAACAAAACACTTTACAACATCTTCCCAGTTCAGAGATTGGACATAACAGCTTAGATAAAAGTGTACCAGGTGGCAGCCAGAGAGTTAGAAAAAGAATAATATTAATTCACCTCATAAAATAGTGTCACATCCTTTCAGACAAGTCCCTCGCATCACCTCCAGCGACAGAGATTCCCTGGACCGCCGCAAGTCAAAGAGACACAACCAGACACCGCCACCACCTTCTGCGGGGAAGAATAGGAAGGTAAGAGTGTTCAGAGAAGATTAGGGAGGCTAGAGAAGGGGGAACTTGTGCAAGGGAAGGTGGAGGGATGGAATAAAGAGAAAACTGCAGTGAAAGAAGAGAAAATGGAAGTGGGGACTGGGGCAAGGGAAGGTGAGGAGAGGAATAGAGAAAACTGCAATGAAAGAAGGTTAGGGAAGAATAAGGAAGGGGGAACTGAGGCAAGGAAAGGTGAATGGAGGAATAAAAAGAAAACGGCAGTAAAAGAAGGTTAGGGGAGACTAAGGCAAGGCAAGGGAAGGTGAGGGAAGGAATAAAGAGAAAACTGCAGTGAAAGAAGGTTAGGGGAGACTAACGAAGGGAAGGAATAAAGAGAAAACTGCAGTGAAAGAAGGTTAGGGGAGACTAACGAAGGGAAGGTGAGGGAAGGAATAAAGAGAAAACTGCAGTGAAAGAAGGTTAGGGGAGACTAAGGCAAGGGAAGGCTAGAATGTTGAGGTAAAAGATAAGAGGAAGAAAAGGACTAGTTATGGTTTAATAGGGAAGGATAGAATAGTGGTAGAGGAAGAGGGGAATAGAAAGGATTATTGTTGATTACCCCATCACCCTAACCATCACCCTAACCATCACCCTACCCATCACCTTGCCCTCTCACCCTTGTCCCTCACTACCCACTCACCCTATCACCCTTCCCATCACCCTACCCTCCTACTCTTACTCCCTTACCCACTCCTCCACCTTACCCATCACCTTGCCCCTTCACCCTACCCCACTCACCCTTGCCTCTTTTCAGGGTGTTGGGGTGAACTTAGAGGATGGCAAGGGGCGGCGTTCCAGTAGTGACGATGACCACATTACTGTCATCAACATCAATGGGGACACCTATGGTATACCCCAGGACGACCTCTCCGGCATCAAACGTGAGTCTGTGGTGGTTGGTGGTGGTGGCGGTGAGGGTGGTGAGGGTGGTGGTGATGGGGGTAGTGGTTGTTTTTGGTGAGTGTGGTGGTGTTGTGAGAATGTGATTGGTGGTGTTGTGAGAATGTGATTGGTAATGATGATAATGATGAGTGTGGTGATGATGGTGGTGGTGGTGGTGATGGTTGTGGTGTTAATGATGTTGCTGGTGGTGATAGTGATGCATTTTATGATAATAATGATAAGTAATGATAGTGATGATGATGGTGATGACTCTGATGTGAATGCTTCCTCAACTTCAAAACTTTTCACAACATAAGTACAGACTTGCCTTTGAACTGTCATTTTGGCTGGGGAGAGGGAATAGCAGTAAAAGAGGTGAAAACAAAAAAGAAAAGAAAAGAAAGACAAATATAAACAAGATTGGGAAGAACTTGTAGCAATCAAGAAGTTAAGAAAAGAAAAGAAAAGATAGATAAACTTATACAAGCCTCTAATATCAAGCTGGCAAGAGGGAATATCAAAGACTTAAACAAAACAAAAATAAATTCTCACCCCACGTTTTCCACAGACGCCGATGCAGGGGTGACGCCAGCCCTCAGGAGGCGGCGGGAGAGGGCTGAAAGACACCGCACCTTCATTAACGAACAGGAGACCATCAACGAAACCAGGCGCAGCTCCCATTCCTCCGAGTAAGTCACCGTCTTGAAGTTGTACGTGGAAACGGGTGGGTGTGTTCATACAGGGACTGACACGTGGAGGCAGTTAAAAAGATTATGCAGTTAGTAGTCAGTTATTGAAGAAATAAAGGCATCTGAGAGTGGTGAGTAAACAAGGGGGAGTGACTGAATGAATGATTTCAGCGGCAATGTGGAAGATGAGAACCGCAAGAACAGTGAACTCTCGGGGCTGAACAAACAAGCATCGTGGATGATGGACATGATGTACAGCAAGAGAGACGACACCTCTGCCCGCCGCGACTCCCTCACCAACATCCAGGACCTCGCCTCCAGGATATCCAGTCTGCAGGAGAAGGAGGCGGTGGAGAATGGGGGCACTGCCGGGGTCATTGCTCCTGATGTTAATGTGCAGGCGTCCGTCAAGGTGAGGTGCTGGAGTGTGTTAGTTTGTCTGTATGTTTTCTTGTTTCTCTCTTGTTGCTGTCTTGTGTCTTTGGTCTGGGTGAGGAAATGGGTTTGTGTTGCTTTGATGGATTGAAATTTTGTGTCTTATTTTCCTGTTTCTCATCTATTGTTCTGTCTTATCTTTGTTGGTTTGATTTGTTGAATTTGTTTTGTGTCTGTTTATTTTCCTGTTTCTCATTTGTTCTTTCTTATCTCTTGGTTTGATGGGTTGAAGTTGTTTTGTATCTTTCTTTGCTTCTTTTCTCAATTCTCTTTTATTCTGTCTTATCGCTCTATCTAAGGTGAGGAACAAAGCTGTGTTGTTGTTTGTATCTGTTCTTGTTTTCTCTCTTTCCCTGTTCTCTCTGTCTCTCTCTTATCTCTTTAGCTAAGGTGAGGAAGTGAGCTGTGCACTGTTTTTCTTCTTGTTCTTCTTTATGTTCATCTTTGCCTTCTTCTTCTTCTTCTTCTCTTTCTTTATTTGTCATCATCATCTTCTTTCTCAGAATTTTTACCTTCATTTTCATTTTCTTCCTCTTGTTCTTATTGTTCTCCTTTGCATTCATCTTTTCCTTCTTTTTCTCATCATTATCATCTTTCTCATAATTTTTCCCTTCATTTTCTTCCTCTCATCATTCTTCTTAGTCTTCACATTGTTCTTGTTCCTCATTACCACTATCCTCACTACCACCACCACCACCCCCTACAGGAGATCCAGAACAAGATGGCAGCAGCAGGCACCCCAGCAGAGACAGCGGTGGCGGGGGCGGGGACTCGTAAGGGTGGCAGCAGCGGTGACCTGAGTGACCGAATCAACAAGATCAAGGATGGACTGGCCAAGAGTCACTCCAAGGGCGAGGTTGCGAAGGAGGCCGTCCCAGAACCCCCAAAGAAATCGGAGAACGACATACAGTGGGACCTCCTAAAGAAGCACCTGAACCGACCCCTGACCCTCTGTGACCTGGATTTCAACGATCTGACCCCAGAAGACGAGATGCTGGTCCCCGTTAAAAAAGAGGAGGGGGTTCCACCACCGCCCCCACCCCCTCCTTCTATGATTGGCGGACCCCCTCCCCCGCCACCACCGTTCATTGTCCCCCCAGCTCCCAACATGCCCCCTGTCCCCCCTGCACCACCTGCCCCCCGCCCAGCGTCCCGGGCAGACACCCCCGCGCAGCACACAGACACAGATGATGCCTCCAGCAGACACCACAAGACCAAAAAGACCATTAAGTTGTTCTGGAAGGAGGTAGGTCACGTTGGGTCATCTTGAGTCAGGTGATGTTAGGTTATACGAGGTTGTCTTCAGTCAGGGTATGTGAGGTCAGATTGTCTTATCTTTGGTTATGTCAGTTCAGGTGAGGTGAGGCTATTTGAGGGCAGTTTGGGTCAAGTCAGGTCATCTCAGTAGGTTATCTTAGGTTGCCTTAGGTCAGGTTAGGTGAGGGCAGGGAGGTGAGGTAATGTGCTGGGTCATGACAGTGTGTGACTGTGCTGGTGTGTCATCTTGCACTCATTACTGACATTGCTGCCTTGGTTGTAAGTCTCTGTAGTGGAAAAGAAAATATAATAGAAAATAATAAATAAACTGCTTGGGTCTATATCAGTTCTAAGTAATTCCTGTAGTGAAAAAACAAAAAGTAAATAAAATGAGCTTAGTTGATCTTGAAATGTGAATAATATGATGTTATTATAAGTACAGTAACACAACCACCATCACCACTGCCACCGCCACCACCACCACCACTGCCACTGCCCACAGGTGCGTGAGGACCCTCGCTTCATGATCCCCACCATCTGGACTGATGTGGACCGCGTGCCCCTCGACACACAGCGACTGGAGCACCTCTTTGAGTCCCGCGCCAAGGATATCATCACCAAGGTAGTCACTCCCTCACTCCACTCCCTTACTCCACTTCTACACTCCAGTCTAGCTCTCTCTCTCTCTCTCTCTCTCTCTCTCTCTCTCTCTCTCTCTCTCTCTCTCTCTCTCTCTCTCTCTCTCTCTCTCTCTCTCTCTCTCTCTCTCTCTCTCTCTCTCTCTCTCTCTCTCTCTCTCTCTCTCTCTCTCTCTCTCTCTCTCTCTCTCTCTCTCTCTCTCTCTCTCTCTCTCTCTCAACTAGACTCAACTCCTTTCCTCTCTTCCTCTCCTCTTCTCTCCACCTCTCCATCATTCCTCTATCTCCCAACCAGTCACTCTTCTCTTCCTCTCCTCCTCTTCTCTCCACCATTCCATTTCTCTCACTTGTTTCCTTCTCCACCTCTCTCTTTCTCTCTCTTCATCACTTCTCTCTCTCTCTATCTATCTCTCTCATTTCCTCCTCCACACTTTGCTTATTTCTGTGTCTATCTCTTCTCTTCCTTCTCTTCACCTCTGCTTCTCTATCTCCTCACCACTTCACTTCCACCTCCCTCTGCCTCTCTCTCTTTCCATCTCCACCTCAATCTCCACGTCATCTCTCCACCTCTCCACTGCTCCTCTCCCTCTCACTTCTTCCATCTTCCTTGTGAGTTTTGAGCACCAAGTTCCTGTTTTTCTTGCTACCTAAAACTGCCTTTTTTATTTTTGGCTTTTTTTCTGTTTTAAAAATAATCATCTCTATTTTTCTGTTTTTTGTCAGTCTTCTCTCTTCATTTTTGGCTTTTTTGCAGTCTTACAAATCATTTTCTTTATTTCTTGCCTTTTTTTTCAGTCTTACAAATCATCTCTTTATTTTTGGCTTTTTTTCAATCTTACAAATCATTATTTCTATTTTTTGGCTTTTTTCAATCTTACAAGCCATTTTATCTTTATTTTTTGGCTTTTTATATTTTTTTTCAGCTTGCTACATATAATGTTAAAGTTTATGTTGTTTTTTGGGGTGTTATAAAATTTTCTTTGTTTATTTTATATCCCCAACTCATGAATTTTTCCCCCATTTTTTCCCATTTTTTATAACATATACTGCTATAGTCCTACATTTTTTGGTACCAAGCTTACCTATACTACTAGTCTTAGAATGAATTAATAGTTTTTTGGGGTATATTAATGCTATAAGACACATATAAATGAACCACAACTTTCTTTGTATCAGATAAATTAATAGTTGGCTTGTCTCACCATCCAAACTAATGTACTAAACTCACTAACAACATTCACAAGTGCTTAGATGGAAACAAAAAAAATAATATGCCAAAGAAAAACAAAAAAATATATATTAATCTCAAACGTTTTCTAACATTAGACTTGTGTGAATGTAGAAATAAAAGCACAAGTATGAAAAGACTTTGTACCACTAATAACAGACACTCAGGAATGTTGAACAGCCAAGCAAAACTGATTGTGTGCACTTTGTAACACACACACACACACACACACACACACACACACACACACCACACACACACACACACACACACACACACACACACACACACACACACACACACACACTCACGGTCAGTGCCTTCTTACTTAAAAAATCAAGGAAAAAATAAATAAATAAGAAAACACATACACACACACACACACACACACACACACACACACACACACACACACACACACACACACACACACACACACACACACACACACACACACACACACACACACACACACACACACACACACACACTCTTGCATGCAAACGCTCTACCTGTGTGATATGCTGTGGCTGTGTGTGTCGGCAGGCATTGTCCACAGCAAGGCAAACTCCCCACCAAACCCTAGATCTCAGCACCTTGCCCCAGTACTGACCTGCTGCAGTGACGGGAAAACATGAACAACACAGACTAGAGATGACAGCTGTTAGTGGCCATTGAGGAAACACAAAATTAGAGACACTGGTTTGAAGCTGAAGCAATGTAGTTTAAGGGATCCAATGAAGGTTTTTAAGTGGTACAAGGATGTAACAAGGGTGATGCAAGCAAAATCCTCAGGGTCAGTAATCAGGGTAGGACAAGGAGTACTGGGTTCAAGCTTGATAGACTTAGATTTGAAAAACAGACAAGAGAGAATTAGTAGTTAGATTCGAAAAACAAGACAAGAAAAAATTGGTAGAGTTAGATTTGAAAAAACAGTCAGGAAGGAATTAGTTCTCAGATAGAGTGGTGGGTGACTAGAATGGACTCAGTAATCAAGGTTTTTAGTGCTGAGTCGTCTTGGGGAGCTTTAAAGGAAAGTTAGACAGATTTATAGATGATGTTAGGTGTAAATAGGCAGGCATGTTTTGCACAGGGACTGCCATGTGTAGGCCTGATGGCTTTCCTGCACCAACCCTTACTTTCTTATTTTCTAAACTACATCATGCACTTGTTTTGTTTTATTAGTACTTATATTAAAAATTATATTATAGCCATATTACATCATGATTTGTATAGTGACAGCAGCAGCGATTTAAAAGTAAAACACTGGAAATTTGTTTAGTTCCCAGCTGTGATTTACTAGACAGTCCTCAGGACACACGACTTGCTGCCGACACCACACTGGATGGCCTGACACTGTGGCTGACAAGAGGCTGGCCTGCCTGACCTGTGTGGCTGTGTTCAGGAGCCTTAGATAGACATGAACAGCAATTAACATGACTGTATAGATCATGCCACTTAACCTAAGCTTATCATCAACATACACACGCACGCACACACACACACACACACCACACACACACACACACACACACACACACCACAACACACACACACACACACACACACACACACACACACACACACACACACACACACACACACAACACACACACACACACAACACACACACACACACACACAGATTACTCACTCACTCATTCACTGGCTGAGTAATGCACACACTGAATAAAAGGACATGCAGTTTGGTCACTCACGCACCCATCCACTCACTCACTCACTCACTCACTCACTCACTCACTCACTCACTCATTCACTAGCTGAGTAACAGACTGAATAAAGAGACATGCATTGCAGGCCACTCACTCACTCACCCACTCACTCACTCACTGACTGGCACGTGCTTGGCAATTGGCCCTTATTAACACAACCCCAGGTTAAACTACAATAGATAAGTGCTGTTTTTTCCATCACCCCGACGCTAATACAGATTTTTTTTATTGACACCACTTTGCTATATAACTGCCCTGCTGCTGGCCAAGAAGGAGGTAAGTATGGCTGCCTGTTGACCTCTGTACAGATGCATTGTGCCCCCACCACCCCCTCCCACACTGCCACCACCAGCGACTGTGCTTTTCAACAAGACTCTGTGCCCGAGTTCTGAAACACTTCGCTCTCTCACCAGCAGCTGTTCAAAGGCCACAGGGATGATTGGCCTGGTTCTCAAGGGTGTTTTCTCCTGTTGATTATGTAGCAATCTTGTTAATCTGTCACTAGAACCATAAAAACACTTAAAAATCCTTGTATCTTTACCACATCTATTTTCAAAGGCCACAGAGATGATTAGCCAAGTTCTCAAGAGTGTTTCTCCTGCTAATAATGTAAAAATCATGTTGATCTGTCACTGGAGCCGTTAAAAAACACCCTTAAAAACCCGTGTCACTTCAACTAGCGCCTTCTGAACATGGTGGAGGTGTGGTGCAGAAGTGTCTCAGAGTTTGGTCCTCATTGCAACTCTATCACAATGTTGGCTGCTGGTGTGGTGACTCAGATCAGTGCTGTTGGATTGCTTGCAAAGATCAGAGCTGGCCATTGTCTCTCACTGAAACACTTTGAATATTAAGTGGTAGTGAAGCATTGTGTTGTTTGTGTTCCTGCTGCCACACACATACTCTGCCCCATGAATGTCTCCGTGGTTTTTTAATAGAATCACTTAATGTACTGTCAAGGTAGTGTTTAAAGCACACATCTTGATCTGTAGGTGATCATTCAGTGCTGCAGACCATAAACATCATAAAATAGCCTTATATTAATCAGGGAAAATAAAGATATACAGTAATTCCAATGCATGAATAACTGTACATGATTCTAATATAATAATAATACAAGTAAATGAAAGATGTAATTGTAATGATGAGTGGATAGACTGACTCTTAACCTCTTTCACTACAAAAAATATTGTAGTAAACTTGATAAAATGGTATTTGTGCTGGCGACTTTTTATTTGTGGAAGAAAATATTCGAGTTTGTGACTTTGGGTTCATGAAAAGTAATACCATTAAAGTTTGCATTCATGTCCAAAACTCAAATTTTAATCAGTTAGTGGAGTTTCTTAGGGAAAAAAAACATTGAGTCTGTAGCTTTCTGTCCATGCAAAGTAGCACCATCTGAGTCTTCCTTCATGTCCAAGCACACATACTTTAAAGATCTAGTGTAACTTGAGTCATGGGAAGTGATAAATAAATCTTGGTGCTTTGTGGAAGTGCATATTAGCTCCAAGTGGTCAGCTCTGGTGGAGACAGTGTGTGCGGCCATGACTGCACCAACCAGCATGACCACCAAGGATTGTGACAGAGAGCGATGAAAGGAAATGTAAAACTATGGACTTAAAAATATGACATGGTTTTCTATCACATCTTGTTTGAAAACCACATCTGCTTTGCTTATTTTGTTTTACTGGCTGTCTGCATGGGGAAGGTAGCACTGCATTTTGTTTGATTACGACTCTCTTTCTTTCTCTCTCTCTTTCCCTTTCTCTCTGTATCACTCTGCCCTCTTGTAATCTTGTAATCTCCCAAGACTAACTAATTCAATGACTGTTTGTATGTTAACCTGCATTGTGTACCCTCCATTCATGTCACCCTTGTTCCTGTGTCACCTCTCTGCGTGTGGTTTGTGTATCCCCATTTGATGAACGTATTATCATTGGTAGTATTATGTATTTTGCTGTTTTATTTTGGTGTTATAAATGTTGTGAGGTGAAACTGAAGAGTATTGTTGTTTGTTAATTATTGTATTGCTGGTAGTCTTTGTTTTATTGGTTATCAAAAAAGTAAAGACATCAGAAAAAAATAGATAAATGAAAAATATAAAAACAATAGCAAAATAAATTATTGTATGGTTAAACAAAGGATTATTTTAACTTTTCTTGTTGCAGCGTTAGTAAAAAAAAAAAAAGAATTAATATTAAAATAAATGCAAAAAATGAGCTTAACAAGATTTACACCATGGAAGGAACAGTTTGGTCTTTGCATAGCACTATATTGGTGCATCGCTGAAGAAAGGAACAAACAGAAGAAAAGAAAATTACTGATAAAAAGTCAAAGAGTGGTAGGAAATAGTTCTGTAAATGTATAGAAAGGTTATTTTGACTTTTCATAGCTACAGTGGTGCACTGCTAAAGGAAACAGTTAATGATGGAATGAAAAAAACTGCACCACTGTGATAAAAATTTAAAAAATTACACTGCTATTGAAAGAAATTGCAGCACCATATGATAAAGATAGAAATTAAATAAATGAATAAATAAATTAGATGAAAAATGAAAATATAAAGAAATGATAAATAGAAATAAAAACAAAAATAATGCAGATACAAAAAAATAGAAAAATAAAAAAAAAATTAAAAAAGCATTACAGCACTACGATAAAAATAGAAAAAAAAAATTACAGTGTTATATATAAAAAAATCAAACCTAACACTGTAGTTTTGATTGCATCTTGAATGCCATTTGTTGAAAAGTTGCATTTTGGGATAAACTTCAAATTTCCAACGTTTCTGATATTCCTTCTAGATTCACATATGTAAAAAAATATATATAATTCTCAGTGTCTCTTATGCAGCTGTCAAGTGTCTGTCCGTCTGTCTGTCCGTCTGTCTGTCTGTCTGTCTGTCTGTCTGTCTGTCTGTCTGTCTGTAAAGTGATTGGTTAAAGGAAGCATTAATAATTTTTGGATTGTAGCATGTGGATAAAAGGACTCTCTCTCTCTCTCTCTCTCTCTCTCTCTCTCTCTCTCTCTCTCTCTCTCTCTCTCTCTCTCTCTCTCTCTCTCTCTCTCTCTCTCTCTCTCTCTCTCTCTCTCTCTCTCTCTCTCTCTCTCTCTCTCTCTCTCTCTCTCTCTATCAGTTTTGTTAGCTTTTTTTTTCACATTTTCTTTATTTATTTTTCTGAGGTCTTTTACTTTCACCCCTTCCTGGTGTGTGGTATGTATGTATTTATGTATGTATGTATGTATGTATGTATGTATGTATGTATGTATGTGTTTCTTCCTTTCTCTTATGTGTGTGTGTGTGTGTGTGTGTGTGTAGACAAGTTAGCACTGCATCATTTTAATTTATGTAATGTTTGTACCAACTTTGATTAATTAAGTAATTGAATAAGTAATCTTTAAGTGGTTTTTTCTCAAGTAATTAAGTGAGACAAGTGGTTCATTTCAGTGACCTGAGGAAAAATGTTGCTAGTTTGAGTGAGAGTGAATATAATACCTTTGTAAATCATGAAGAGAGTGTCACAAGAGAGAGAGAAAAAAAAAGATAAAAATAATGTAAAATTTTTAAAAGATACCACAGTCTTGAACGTTCATAGCAGTTAAGTGATGAGTAGTTAATGAAGTGAAATACAATAGTTAGGTCAAATGGCTCAGACAGTACAGTACCTGCATACAGTGGAAATACAGTACAGTGTATATGTGTATTTGAAATACAGTACAGTGTATATGTGTATTTGACAATGAAATGTATAATAGAGAATCTGTCTGGCCAACTTAATGAGAATGATTATTTATTTGTTTATTTTTATTTATGTATTTTTCTTAGTTTTTATAGTTTACATAAATCAAAATGGAAAACTAATGATTATATTTCTCTTCTTTCTCCTCCTCCTCCTCCTCTACCTCCTCGTCCTCCTTTCTCATCATCTTTCTTTCCTTCTGCTCCTCTTCCTTCCTTTCATAATTACTCTGTTACTTCCTTCTCCTCCTGTCTCTCTTGTACCTCCCCTTGTCCACCTCGCCTCCCATCCCCTTGGCCGCCCCACAGAAGCAACAGGACCAGAAGGGCGTGAAGGAGCTCATTGTACTGGATCCCAAGCGTTCCAACGTCATCAATATCGGCATGACCAAACTGCCGCCTCCACGCACCATCAAGACTGCTATTCTCAAGATGGACTCCTCTATCATCAACAGGGAGGGCATTGAGGTGATGATGATGATGATGATGATGATGATGATAGGAGTGATAAGAGTGTTTTTTTTATTAGTGGTTTTCTTATTGTGCTTTTAATCAGATTTCTGGCTTACATAAAAAAAAGACAACAATAACAACAACATGAGTCACTGTTTTTTTATATATATTTTTTATACCATTGATTAACTCATTGAAATACAAAAAAACACACCACCACCACCACTACCAACAACAACAACAACAACAAGCACATAAACTACCATCACCAAACCTAACTTAACCTTCCAGAAACTGCTGACCACCATGCTGCCGACAGCCGAGGAGAAGGAGAAGATCCAGGAGGCAGCGATCTCCAACCCTGAGCTGCCTCTGGGATCGGCGGAACAGTTCCTCATGATGCTGGCCTCCATCTCTGAGTTGCCAGCCAGACTCAACCTGTGGCTCTTCAAGCTGGACTATGAGAACACAGAGAAGGTGAGAGGGAGGGGGAGAGAGAAGGAGGACCTGGTTCAACTCACTAATGCACAAATTCTTGCAAATATCCACTTTCCACTCATCTTTAGCTGCATCCACTCATTAACACAAACCCTTGAAAATGTTCTCCTTCCACTCATCTTTACTGCTTTACTGCATCCACTCATCAACAATGACCCTTAAAATATCCACTTTCCACTCATCTTTAAGACCCTCCTCCATTCAGCCACTAACCACTCCCACACCCACAGGAGGTGGCAGACCCCCTGATGGACCTGAAGCAGGGAGTGGAGGACCTGCAGAAGAACAAGACATTCAAAGTAATCCTCTCTGTGCTTCTCTCCATCGGCAACTTCCTGAATGGGTCAGAGTCACGGGGCTTCCAGATTGAGTACCTGTCCAAGGTGCCGGAGGTGAAGGACACGGTACACAAACACTCTCTGCTGCACCACCTGTGTCACATGGTCATCGAGAAGTTCCCCGACACCACTGATCTGTACTCGGAGGTGTGTGTGTGTGTGTGTGTGTGTTGGTAGCTGGATTGGATGCTGTTCTGATGGGGGTCTGGGGAAGTTGATAGGTAGATAGCAAGATTACTGAGATAGATAATTTAAACTAGTTTTTGTTGTGATATGTTGAATGGATGCTGCTGGTCTCTACTCTGGTGTGTGTAGCTAAGTGGACTGAGTGGTGGTGAGGTGGATGGGTAGACTGCTGGGCTTGTTTGTGTACATGTGAGGGATCTCCAGAGAAGTGGAGGAGGAAGTGAGACAGATAGGTGTTCATTTCTACTTTAACATGGGTGTAGAGAAGTGGATGAATGGATGAGGTGAACAGGTATGGATAAATGAAACAGTTCACATGCTACTAACAGACAGACAAAAAGTGGTAACATTTCTCTCTTTGCCTCAGGGTTATAGATAGACAGACAGACAATGAGTGCCATCAGACTGGGGCCATCTCAAGGATATATTAGTGTGTGATTAGGCAGGTAAAGAATGAGTGCCGATGTTTGTCTCAGATAGATAGACAGACAAAGAGCAGCAGTGTCTGTCCCCTTGCCTCCTGTGTATGTGTGTGTGTGTTTGGACCTTATCTTGGCCATCTCTCATGAAGAATATATCAGCCAGGCATTGATATATCGACAAAATAAAGAGTAGTAATGTTTCCCTCCCTGCCTCAGATTGGGTCCATCACAAGGGCATCAAGGGTGGACTTTGAGGAGCTGGAGAACACCATAGCCAAGATGCAGGTAGACTGTAAGGCCTCCTGGGACTACCTCAAGGCCATCGCCAAGCACGATGGCCCCACGCAGATCAAACTCAAGTGAGTGAGAGAGAGAGAGAGAGAGAGAGAGAGAGAGAGAGAGAGAGAGAGAGAGAGAGAGAGAGAGAGAGAGAGAGATAATAAGGAATAGATAGTAAGAAAGACTGTCACATGAAATGAATCAAATAGAGAATAATGATAATGTTGATAATGAAAAGAAAAAAGAAAGGACGAACAGAGAAAGGAAAGAAGGAAGGAAGGAAGACAGAAAGAAAAAGTCACTCCCTGTGTTTCTATCCCACAGAATGTCAGAGTTCTTAGCAGACTGCGCGGAAAGGATCATTGTTCTCGAGATCATCTACAAGAGAGTCATGACGAGGTGAGGGAACAGACAAGATTACCCTTTCTTACCCTTATTGGTATTTTCACTTTTTTTTTTTTTTTATCTATTTATTTATTTATTTATTTATTTATTTATTTATTTATTTATTTATTTATTTATTTATTACTAATCTTCAATTTTATGCCTGTATCTTTCCCCTGGCCAGGTTCCATCGCTTCCTGCTGTGGCTGGGAACACCTCTGCTGATGACCCATGAAATCAAGGTGCAGCAGGTGTGTTCAGTGGTCAGTGAGTTCGCCCTGGAGTATAGGACGTGTCGGGAACGTGTCTTGCAGCAGATCCAGAAGAAGGCTGCACACAGGGAGAGGAACAAGACCAGGGGGAAGATGATCTCTGAGGTGAGTGAAGGAGAGAGGGAGAGGGTGAGAGGGAAGTGAGGATTGGAAAGGAGAGATAGAGAGGGATGAAAGAGAAGAGAAGATTGGAAAAGGGAAGTAAAGGAGAGAGAGAGAGAGAGAGAGAGAGAGAGAGAGAGAGAGAGAGAGAGAGAGAGAGAGAGAGAGAGAGAGAGAGAGATTTTGTAGGAGAGAAGTGGATGGAAAGAATGGAGAAAAGAGATGATTCTAAAAAAGGAGAGAGAGAGAGAGAGAGAGAGAGAGAGAGAGAGAGAGAGAGAGAGAGAGAGAGAGAGAGAGATGGGTCTTACAAAATTTATGTATAATGAAAGAAAACCAAAAGAAATTGAAATGCCACAGAGAGAGAGAGAGAGAAAGAGAGAGAGAGAGAGAGAGAGAGAGAGAGAGAGAGAGAGAGAGAGAGAGAGAGCTAACATTCTGTTCCGCCTCACAGGAGAGTGAATACCGCGCCAATGGGATTCTCAGGCCATGTCTCAAAAACAGATCGGTAATTTGGAGTGTTGGAGACAATTAATTATTTCCTTTTCCTCGCTTTTATTTATTTATTTATTTGTTTATTTATTTATTTATTTATTTATTTATTTATTTATTTATTTATTCTTTGTGTGTGTTTGTGTGTGTGTGACTTATGAATTATTTTGTTTCTCTTACAGTTTGCTTTTGAGAAGGTAATCAGTTCTATTTCTTTTTTCTTTCTTCCTTTTTTATTTTTTTTTCATCTTATAGTAAAATTTGCTGTTTATGTTTTTGTGTCACCTATATAAGCTTGTGTTTGTATGTTATTATTTCATCTGATACATTTACTTTTAAGAATACGTAATGGTTTATGCACAGGTTTCATTCTTTTCTTGCGTTTTCATTTCAATTATATTTACATATATTTATTCTAGTTTACATTTTGCTTCTTGAAATATGATAAATTATTTATTTGATTATTTTTTTGCTTATTTTTATGTTTTATTGATCTATATATTTATTTATGCATTTTTATTAGCCTAATCTTACAATATTTCACATCTTTCCCCAATTTTTTTGTTTACTTTGTTGATACTGTGATTACTCATTCATTGGTGTGTGTTTGCTTCACCCAGCTTGGGGAGGAATCGTTTGTGCTTACTGTGTGTTCCTCTAATCTTCCTCTTCCATAATTTTGTGCTGTGAGGTGTTAGAACTGAATCTTTTGGGTTTAAGTTTATATCTTACAGTTATTTTCCTTTTCAACAATTCCACAAAAGGAGGGAATATTTCTTTTGCACTGTGTTTGTTGATGGTTTCCTATTTTGTGGTTATGGCTGTGTGTGTGTGTGTGTGTGTGTGTGTGTGTGTGTGTGTGTGTGTGTGTGTGTGTGTGTGTGTGTGTGTGTGTGTAAACAAAAAACAACCACAGTTAATGAGTGATGTGTGTTTGAGAAGGGAAAGTTGGATGTAATCTGTTTTTCTCTGATTGTGCATGGAAGGAGAGGTGGCAGTGGTGGTGGTGGTGGTGGTGGTGGTGGTGATGGTGGTGGTAGTGCTGACGAGTGGTGTGTTTCAGATGGAGAAGTTCAAGCGTTCCAAACAGACCAAGGAGGAGAAGGCAGACTCTGACCTCCGCCAGCTCCTCAATTACTCTGACGTCTCCGACACTGACACCATTCGAGGCAAGAACACCTGGAGGAGAACGCGGGAAGGTGAGTTAAAACAAGAGAGAAAACAAAACAAAACAAGAAACAAAGAAATGCAGAAAGAGAAGAAAGAAAACACAACAAAACAAAACAAATAACAAAGAAATGCAAAGAGAGGAAAGAAAACAATGAAACAAAACAAAAAAACAAAGAAATGTAAAAAAACAGGAAAGAAAACACAACAAAACAAAAAGAAACATAAAAAAAAACACAAACCACTACACACACAAAAAAAACAACAACAACGAAAAAAAGAAAAGTAAAAAACAAAAAAAAAATAAACAAAAAACATTGCCAACCACCCTAACCTAACCTAACCACCACAGGCAAGACACGCAGCAGAGGCGAGGAGAGCATGGTGGAGGTGATGGAAGGGGAGGACGCACTGTTGGACTCCCTGGTGAAGACAGCCACACAGGGTCCCTCCGCCCGCACCACACCCAGGGAACGGAAGAGATCTAGACACGCCGACCGCAAGTCATGTGAGTGTTGGGGGTGTGGGGAGGAAGGTCAGGGGGTGTGTGGGATTGTGGGAAGGATGTCTGAGGGAGAGGGGTCGTGGGGAGGTAGCATAGAGTTGTGGGGTTGCAGAGTTGCCTTGTGTTGTGTTTTGGAGTGCTTAGGGTTTGTTTATATGTTTTTTTTAGGGTTTTAGGGTTGTGAATATTAGTTTGGGGTTGTTAGGTTAGTTTAGGGAGTGTTAGTCGGTTGTAAAGATAAAATTATGTTTTTTTTTTAGCTTTTTTTTTTTTTTATCTGGTGTATCACACTCTCTCTCTCTCTCTCTCTCTCTCTCTCTCTCTCTGTTTTTTTTTTTTTCTTTTTTTTTAATCTTTGAGGTTGTGGAGTTTTGTGGATTTGTTTATGTTGTATTTTTTGGGTTTGTTTATGTTGTTGAAAGGAATGTTAAATTGTTCTGTGTTGATGTTGCAGTGTTTGCTTTGTTGTTGTTTTGATTTCAGGGTTTTGTTTGGACTTTTCTGGTTGGGTGTTGTGTTCTTGCCATTGTTTGTTTGTTTATTTGTTTGTATTCCTCTTTGTTTGTTTGTTTGTTTGTTTGTTCAGTGTAATGTTGGAAGTTGACTGGCTGTTAAAGTTTCTAAACATTTTTCATTCATATTCTCTGTTCCTCTATATATTTTTTTCCAGGGTTTTGTCAATAAGTTCCCTTTATTTACTGACTAAGAAAGTGGAAACAAAAAAAGACACTCCTCTTTATTTCCATCATTCCTTGATGAGTGATGGTGTGGTTATAGAAATGGGGAAGAATATAATGAGTATTTACACATTTCTTTCAGGATTTTATGTAGGAAGTATTGGTTTATTTATTTAAGCAGCTTAGAAATGAGAAAGAATTATGAATATATATTTTTAAGCATCCTTTTATAAACTCCCATAATTTACAGTTTCCTAAATACAATTATCATTTATTTTGCTCTTAATCTATAAGTTCAATGCTTCTTTTTATTTAATGTATTTTCTAAGGAAGGCTCAGTTATCTAAATTCCCTTCATAATGTTTTATATTAGTGCTATGGTGTTTATTTCATTTATTTTATTTGTTTTCCGCACACAAGCAGCTTTACATATGTGTTAGCTTGTATTAATGCACCAGACTGACAAACATACTGTTTGTTTAATGTATTTTGTTTGTCTTTCATATTTTCCTTGTTTCTCTCTCTCTCTCTCTCTCTCTCTCTCTCTCTCTCTCTCTCTCTCTCTCTCTCTCTCTCTCTCTCTCTCTCTCTCTCTCTCTCTCTCTCTCTCTCTCTCTCTCTCTCTCTCTCTCTCTCTCAGTAGCTTAATTCAGTCCCGTAACAAATATAAATATGTAAACACACACTCAAATAGACACACAGACCTTTAAATCAGTCAGTTAGTTAGACACACACACACACACTCAAATACACACACAGACTTTTAAATCAGTCAGTTGGTTAGTCACACACACACACACTCAAATGCACACACAGACTTTTAAATCAGTCTGTCGGTTAGTCACACACACACACACACACACACACACACACACACACACACACACACACACACACACACACACACACACACACACACACACACACACACACACACACACACACACCACATCAGTCAGTCAGTCAGTCAGTCAGTCAGTCAGTCAGTCACACACACTCAGTCATACACAAGCCCTAGTACCCTCTATAGCATCACACATACACCCCACCATTCACTCAGTCAGTCAGTCAGTCAGTCAGTCACACCTCAGTCATCAGTCTCACTCCCCTGCATCACGACAGCTCGTCAGTCGGCCGCATCAGGCACAGTGAAGCGCTCCAGAACCCGTGACCGTAACCTCATTAATGAATTAGAGGCTCTCCAGCAAGTCCAACAGCTCCATATTGACTAGTCCCCATCCCAAGGCCAGCTCAGCCCCCTTGTAAGCCAGTCTAGTCATGGAGTCTTGTGTGTCCCCTCCCTGTCACATTAGTTGGTTTGATAGTACAGTCCTCCTCACCTCCTCCCTTGTCAGCCAGTATAGTTGTGGAGTGCTGTGTCCCCTCCCTGCCTCGGTACTACCCTGTTTCATAGTCCTGTTTCCTCCCTGTCTGTGCTCAAGGGTAACTCAATGGTAACTCTGGAAGTGGTTGATTCTCTCATCTGCTGATTGGTCTTTGAAATGTGCAGTAAATTGACTTTGTACTCTCACTGAAATACTTGTAAGGTCCTGGATTATGTTAGCTCAAACAACCTGGTAACTTATTAGTGTCTTGGTTGGGGTACAGTCAGTTTCCTGCATGTTTTAAGACAGCAGGGAGGTGGGGGGCAGTATCCAGTGGCAGTGTTACCATGCCTGTGTGTCATTATCTGGCGAATTGACCTTGCCAGAGTCCAGGTCACCAGGCAGTCACTTGATAGTTTCTGTACCTCCCTTGCCACAGTTTGCACAATGGTGTTTAAGTGACTGATAGTTCTGTTCGTCACCTCTGCTCCTCCTTGTGCAGTGGGTGGGGAAACAGTTTATCTCCCATTTATTTATCATTACAGTCACCCCTCCCTTCCCTCTCCCTTTCCTTCCTTGGTTTTGTGTGAGGTTTGGCATTTTAGTTCTGTATCATCCAGCTCACTTCCCTTCCTCTCTGTGTTTGGGACAGGAAGGGAAGTTTTGGATCTAAGTGTTGGTAGTGTGTTCCTCCCTCTTCCCTCCCTTAGTTAGCAACGAGTGGTGTTTGTTTCCCCAGCATTGTGTGTGTGGAGTGCAGTGTGGAGCAGTTTAGTGGAGTGGTGGAGTGTGTGTGGTATAGCTCTTAGGTACGCGTGAATTCCAGTTTCTTGATTAGTTGAGATCCTTTGAAAAGTTAGTGAATAAAAAAAATCCGTTATTCTGAGCATCACTGAGAAGCTTGGTGAGGTGGTGCAGTGTTCATAGCATAGATCTTAAGTATAAGTGAATTTCAGGTTATAGATTAGATCAGTTCCTTTGAAGTCTTAATGAACTGAAAGATCTGTCATTATGTCTTAATATTTAGTGCGTTTGTGTCACCTTCAAGGGTTCCTGGGTTTGAGGCCCTTGTTTGGGGAGAGTCTCAGCATCTCAGTCATTATTCACCATCAAGACCAGTGTAGATTCTTTACCTGTGTCACCCCCATCACACTGCAGCCTCCTTCCCTGTCCACCTCTCAGCTGACTCTTATGCAGTTCAGCTATTCATCTCTCAGGTCATGTTTCTTTTCTCGAATGTGGTTATTCACAAGTCACTTTCGTATCTGATATAGTTATTCATTTCTCAGTCTAGTTTCTTATGTAGTCCAGTTATTCATCTCTCAACTCTTTTTCTGTTATCCAATTATTCATCTCTCAACTTTTTTCTGTAATTTATTTATCTGTCAAATCACTTTCCTATGTAATTAGGGTACTCACCACTCAACTCTTTCCCTGTAATGAGTGTCCTTTCACCAGAGGGTCACCAGCAGCAGCAGCAGCAGCAGTCACGTTGGTTTGCTTCGTAGTCTGTTTCAGCGTTTAGTATCTTGCTGTGCTGCACTAATAGCGTTCTGTACAGGATTCATGCATTATTTATTATTCATGCATGTTCAAGCGCTGTATTTATTTTTGTTTTGTTAGTCGCAGTTGCTGTATTTTTTTTGCTATTCTTTGATGTTTTTTTACTTTTATTTTCTTATGCAATGAGGATTATTAGATTGAGGCGCAGTGTATTCAGGCTTGATAGTGTGTGAGTGTAGAACAGCCAGAAGGGAGGGAGTTGTGAGTGTAATTCAGCCAGGAAGGAGGGAGCTATGAGCGTAGGACAGCCAGGAGGGAGGGAGTTGTAAGTGTAGGACAGCCAGGAGGGGAGGGAGGGAGTTGCAGAGTCTGTCAGTGAAGGGATGAGGAAGTGAGGATGCTGGTTAACTCTCAATGTCTGTTTTTCAATCATGAGACAGAATTAATACAAGAAGTCACACTGTTTCTTTTTTTTGGGGTTTAGAGATGAGAGATGTTTATCATTTTTCTCCCCAATGAAACTGAGGTCATGATTTGTATGATCAGTCATTTTTATACTGCATCAAATTTTTTCTTATTATTACCATATTTATTTATCATTGATTTACTTATTTACTTTTTTTATCAAGTGAATTTACATAACATAAACAGCACAGGACCATGAATTGTTGTCTGAATGGGAGTGGAAGAAATCTTTAGCAGCAATAGGTACGTTATGACTCAGTGAAGACCTGCAGGGTGACTCAGGTGGAGTAATGAATAGTGATAGAGTCGTGGGGAAGCTTTTAGCACCAGTAGGAATATTATGACTCAATAGGTCCTGTAGGATGACTCAAATACAACAACATACACTATGCTGTCAACACCAGTTTAAAGAGTACCTGTATTTGTTGTATTAAGTTGTATAAAAAGAGTGGTGTGGTGTACTGTGGTGAGGACTGTGGTGCCACCAAGACCTGTGTGCTGTGTGATCAAATCAAGGTCAGGTGAGGTGACCTGCCGTGACCCTAATCCACAGTCCCCGCCGCTAATGGCCCTCGGAGGTCACGGTCCAGGAAAGGAGTGCCGGATTTGTCCCACCTGGAGGCCCTGGTGGTGCGGGAGTAACCACTTCCTACACCACCTCCACCACCACTACCACCACCACCACCACTGCCACGACTACCACCACCACCACCACCACAACCACCGCCGCTGTCGCCACCACCACCACAACCGCCACCTGCCGCTCACTCTCCAGTAAATTTTAGCGTGACCTTTCCTGCGGCTGACCTATGACCTGTTTGCCGCCTGTGACCTTTCGTGCTGAGTTTCGTGACCTTGCATCAACTCACTCATGGATTCGTTCTCTTGCTTTCTCAGGGGATTGGAACGGAGCGAGTGACTGACTGAATGAAGCAGATAACTTTGAATTAAACTTATAAATATTAGAGCTTATATTTGTTTTCATTGCAGCAGTACAGGTGGTGGGGCTGGAGGGAGTGTTAGGTAGAGAACCAGGAGAGTGTGTGTGTGTGTGTGTGAGTGTGTAGAATGAGTAAATGAGAGAACAAACTGTATATGTGAGAGAAGAGAGAGTGTGTGTGTGTGTGTGTGTGTGTGTGTGTGCGTGTGTGGAATGAGTAAATGAGAGGACAGACTGCATATGTGAAGAAGGAGAGTGAGAGAAGAGCAACCAACAGCCTTGAAATGATGCAAATAGCTCAGAATTAGGCTTACAAATACTACTGGAACGTAAATTAAATTGGAATCACGAAAAAAATCATCACTAGCAATACGTAAAAGAAAAGCGTCTAATCGTAATGCTTCTCTGCATATTTTTCACATGATTAGCGTAGTGTTCCCTTTGGCTGCTCCTTAGAAACTAGCATGTGATGTGGCTGTGAAAACATATGCAATCTGTTTTATGGTGTGTATGTATGCTGTGGGTGGGTGTAGAAGAGTCATACAGTCACTCATTTAGTGTATGATCTGAGTGTAGGTGATGCAGTCAATCTAGTGTATATTTTATGGGTGTAACAATCATGCAGCTAGTCTTATGGTGTATGGGGTGTAGGAAGCCATGCAATGGTGTGTATTTTGTAGGTGTAACAGTCATGCAGTCAGTCATTCGTGTATATCCCAGTTCCCGCGAGTGAGTGAAGGGGACGAGTGGTGCAAGAATGCGGCGGCATAACTGGCTGGCTTACCGTGATGTGTGCAGGACAGACTGATGCATTGTGCTCCTGCAGCTTTGTGTTTGTGTGTACGAGTATGTGTGTGTTATACTCCAGACACGCACACACACTTGTTCACTGCCTCGAATGTTGTAATGTTGGTACAGTAAACTCAATACAGTAAACTCTTGATATAAACTATTTTGGGGTGAGATAATTTTGTCATGTTTAAAAATTTGGTTTATTTACTATTCATTAAAGTAAGATAATTCAGCAATCTCAGGCATACAGGGAAAATCATTCAGTAATACACATTCATACTGCATTTAGTCTAGTTTTATTTTTTGCTTCATTTACTAAAAAATTCATTTGTTGTATATATTAGTTATTTGAGAGGCCTTACTGCTTGGTATTTTATTGAACTCAGGTATTTAAGAAGAGTTAAGTAATGCATATCCAAAGACCAGTTAGGCTAGTTTTATTTTCTGCCACTTTGAGCAAAAATACTAAAATGCAATAGTAGCTTATGAGGTGCTAGATGTTATTATTTAGTAAGGCCAGGTAATATGTAGAGTCATTCAGCAATACATGTACAAGTGGCAGTTACTAATTGTGCTGACTTTCTGCCACACAGCAAAGATTAGCTCATTATATTCAGTGTGGGTTTGGGAGATTTTTGAAGTTATTAATTAGCAAGGCCAGGTGATATGTAGAGAGTCATTCAGCAATACATGTACAAGTGGCGGTTACTAATTGTGCCGACTTTCTACCATACACAGCAAAGACTAGTTCATTATATGCAGTGGTGGTTTGGGAGGCACTGGGGTGTGTTGTTTGGTCTCTTATAATGACTTAGTGTTCAGTGCCAGGCTTGTTTGAGAGGTGCTTAAATTATTCACCCTGTTCACTGTTCACTGTATAAGGGTTTGGTGTATCCAGGGTTTACTGTATACTTAAACTGACAGCTGTTGTATGAGAGGCTTAAATGATGCATGTTGAAGCTAAAATACATATGTTAATTTTTTTTTATTGATATTATTTTGATCTATTTTTTTTTTTTATTGATATTATTTTGATCTATTTATTTATCTATTTATCTTTTTTATTTGTATTAACGTATAACTGTACGCCTTTCTTTCAGCACTCTGTTAAATGTCATGCTACAAGTGTATGTATATAAATAACTTCATGTGTATGTCCTTGCTGTGTATATTATGATTAACTGACTTGTATTGGTGAATGAGGCCGTGTCAGAAAGCTTGGTGTATTATTTTTGTGGCTTTTTTTTTTTTTGTACATGATTTAATGAATGTACAAATTGCTTTTTTTTTTTTTCTAAATGTTACTCATGTGTGTGTTTATTGTGCTGTGATGTGAGCATGTGGATGGCTTTGTGTGTGTGTGTGTGTGTGTGTGTGTGTGTGTGTGTGTGTGTGTGTGTGTGTGTGTGTGTGTGTGTGTGTTATAGTAAACTCATCCATCCATCTGTTTTTGTGTGCATCTATGTGTGTGTGTGTGTGTGCGTGTGTACGTGCCAACTAACCCTGCACGACAGCTTTGTTTTGTGTCAAAAACTATTAATTACTTTCAAATGGTGATCTTAAAACTTTCACACAGCTTTGCTAATAGATACATGGCAACACACTGCCTTGCCCTGCAGATAAATGTACAGAAAAGCAAGCAACAGATTCATAATACAGTGACAGTGTGATAAGTCTGCAGCATTATTAGTATGAGAAACACCCATGAGAACTGAGTAATCATCTCTGTGGCGTTTGAAAGTTGATGTAACAAGGAATTAGCATTATCAACACTAAAACTTGCAAAAAACTATGGCTTACCATCTCCACAGCCTCTAAAAATTTATATATTAAGAAGAATTCAGTATAATTATTATAAAAAACTTTGACGACTTATATTTGTTGGCTTTAAAAGTGATAAATTAACAATGAACAGCATTACCAACACAAAAAAACATCTATAACACTGTGACTTATCCTCTCCATGGCCTTTCAAAATAACTTGATGAAAAGAGAGCATTTAAGAACACAACCCTTCCTTCCCCTACCAGATGTCATTATCTTGAGTGAGTGGGCCTGGCAGTCAACTTTCCTTCTATTCCAGTGCGGCGGACTCTTAAGAACGGACTGACGGAGGAAGAGAAAAGACTCCTGGCTATCATCGCTGCACAGACACGCTGAGACGCCAGCCACAGCACCACAGCACCACCACAGCCACCACCAGCAGTCTGTCACTCAAGAACCTAACACAACTGACTACAGAATGATGCTCCAGGTGTATAAGGAACTGCAGTGAATGGATGTGGGTGTGGCTGCTTTAGTGATGCATGTGGTGGTTGTGGTGACAGTGGTGATAGTGGTGGTGACGGAGGAGGTGGTAGAAAGCAGATTAACCTAGTCTAGTCAAGGAATATTTACCGGAAGGGAGAAATAGACTGAGTAGAGAGGATACGATAGCGAGGCAGGAAAAGATGACGGGAACTTGTTGTGTGTTGGGAGGTTATGATCGTTACTTTACACAGGCGAGAGGGAAGATAGAGATGTTTAAATACACAAGATCAGTTTATTAGGAGAAAGAAAAGTAGAAGAGTTACACTGAGGATAAAAAATAATGATGTAAAGAACTTATTGTATTTTGGAAGTTTGTGGATCGTACTTCACACAGACGAGAGAAAATATAGAGATGGGTAAATATATAAGATCAGTTTATTAGGAGAAAGAAAAGTAGAAGAGTTTCACTGAGGATAGAAAATAATGATGTAGATTGTAATCATGATAGAGACTGATAAAAAACAAGACCAGCTTATTAGAAAAAAACACAGTAGAAGAGACAACCTGAGACTACAAACTAAATATACGATAAACTTGTATTTTGAAAGTTTATGAATATTACCCCACATAAAGCAAGTGAATAATTTGCATACATATTCGGTGTCTGTGTATTATAAGTTATCATGCTACATACAAAACCCAGCCAGTCATACTCAAAACAAATATATAAACAATTAGCATATATATTCAGTCTGTGTGGGTAACAATGATCACCCACACACACACACAGCAAGCCAGTGATACAGAGAAGCACACAAACAATAAGTCAGTCATTGACAACACTCGCAACACACAGGCCGTCATGCGTTGGTGTAAATATGTATACTGCTGATCAGAACTTGCCACATGACCTTACCTACACTACCTGACCTCCCATGACCTGACCTGTCCTGGCATTCACACCCTCGTGAGTTAGTTTCCAAGGACAGAAGTGTGGTCAGTCAGTCAATCAATCAGTCAGTAAGAGGCACAGTGGTAGCACATACATACATACATACATACATACATACACTGCTGACTCTGTGCATGCTGTGAGTCTTTGTCAGCAAACTCAGCAAGTCTTCAGAATTCACTGTAGAGATAAAGTTTACAGGCCAGACATCAGTCCCAGAAATGAGCCTATAAATTCTATAGGCCTGGGATGTAAAATCTATCTTTCTTTCTCTATATGTGCATAAATGAAAAGGAAGAGAACAGTATGTATATTTAGGCCTAAGAATTTTGTAGACCTTAGCCATTTAAAGAAAAATAGGCTTGAGAAATTAATAAAAAGAAAATTAAGAGAAATAAAAAAAATGAAAAAAATATACTCAAATAAGTCAGACAAAAAAATTGGCATAGATAAAGAAAAAATAAATGAAAGAAGTAAGGAAGAAAGAAAACCAGATATAAAAGAAAAAAGAAAAAAACAAGAAAAACAAAAAAATTGAAAAGATAATCCTACAAACTCAATAGTCCTAAAATATACAAATAAAACAATATATTTTCCAAGTACTGACTGACACAAACCTCACAGCAACAGAAGCAGCAGCAGGAGGAGGAGGAGGAGAGGTGCTGATTGCTAACCTCTTACAAACCCCAATAGTCAGCAGTAGGTGGTTGGTTAAGCCTTACTTCGCCTTATGCAGGTGTGTGGCAGGCCCTCCCACACCTGCCATCTGCTCAACACACCCGCAACACACCAGCGAGGCACAGACGGGAGTGTTGTAAAGCTGTGATAGTCTGTCTGTGTGTCGCTGCCTCACACTACTACACATTTCCAAATATTGTCATTATCGAGATTGGACGCGTTTTGAATGAGGTGTGTTTGTGTGTATGTGTGTATGTGTGTGTGTGTGTGTATGTGTGCGTGTGTCATTTTGTGTTTCCTTTTTCATTTCCCTCTCGTTCTCTTGTTCTGTTTTCCTCCTTTCTTTCCCCCAGTCTGAGCCAGAATAATTTAAAGATTAATTTCTGTTTTTTCTCATTGATCTTCATTTGTTTTCCTTCTCTTCCCCTTTTTTTCTTTTTCTTTTTCTTCTTTTCATCCTCTCTGTCCAGTTAAATTCTCTCCTTTTTCTCTGTTCCTATCATTTTTGCTTTCCTTTTTCCTATCTATATCTTCATAAACTCATTTTTTTCTTTTCTTCCTCATTTTCTTTCCCTTCCCATTGTTTTTTTTTTTTCTGTTTAAACTTAAGGAAGGAAGATTTTTTATGTGTCCCTAGATTTTCTTCGAATTCGAGGGAAAGAATACATTTTTTTCTTTTTCTCTGTCCTAAGATGTTTTTATTCAAGCTTGTGGGAGAGAAAGAATAAACTGTTTCTTTCTTTTCTATATTTCCTTCAATCTTTTTATTCAAACGAGAGAAAGATTACATTTTTTCTCTTTATTTTGTATATTTCCTTCAATCTTTTTATTTAAACTTGAGGGAGAGAAAGAACATATGATTTTTTTCTCATTGTCCTTCAGTGTTATTTAGACTTGAAAGAGGAAGAATATATATTTTTCCTCTTTTCTTCTCTATGCCTTTAATCTTTTTATTTAAACATAACGAGAGAGGGAAACAAACTTTCTTTCCCTTCCCTTTGTTTCCCCACGTGGCTCACTGTATAATACTAAGGTAGACTAGTATAGAGGAAAATAATAATACATAAAACAATATGCTAGTTAAGGCAATGTTGATCATATAGACGAGAGAGTACCGAAGTGACCGAACAGTAGGAATGCCACCTTTGTCACGCTGATGTCTGAGATTTTGATACTCAATAATGCTTTATGGATTTTTAAATATAAAAGGCTGTGTACCGAAACTGGTGTTTTATTTGTTGACCCTTCAGAGAGAGAGAGAGAGAGAGAGAGAGAGAGAGAAATGAACTTATTTATTTATTTATTTATTTTCAGTTCAGTCGGTGGATTAGTTTGTTTTTAGTTTGTTGCACTCTTCCACTGGTGTTCCCTCTTCTTTCACAAGCCAAACACAATTGTCTTAATTTCCTGCATTAGCTTTTCATCAAATAGCACTCCTTCAATTACTAAAAGAGAGAGAGCAGGAAAAAATCAAACTCGAACGCCATGAAGTGACGTGTGACGTCATCAGTAAACGACAAAACTCAACACGCGTTAGTGTACCCGACTCCTGACTAACTTTACGTGAAAAAAAACCGAATATCCGCCGATTTAGTGATGCAGAATATAGAACAGGATAGCTGAGAAAATGAACTATTGCTGGGGAAGTGAACGAAGCGTGAGTACTGAGGAAATAGTGAGTTGTGAGACGAGTAAGACGAGATGGTATTTGCTTGACCTGTTCACGTGTGACAGGAAGAGAATGTGATGTGTCTTATGTACCTGTGTGAGGACCACGCCATACAGGTCAGTCACGTGGTAGAACAGTATCTTATTTTTAAGACTGCTTTTTTTTTTTTTTTGTGTGTGTGTGTTTGTATGTGTGTGTGTGTGTTGAAATGTACGTAATCTTTTTTCTCAGCTGTCATTCGAAAGCATTCTTATTTTCATTTTTGCTACGGCCGCCATGGGGGAAGTGAAGGTTTGGTGTGTGGTGAGGCTGGGCGGGGAAGTGTTGCCGTGGTGTGTGGGTGGTCAGGGTGGCGAGGCGGTGGTAGTGCAGGGAGAGGTCCAAGGTGTGGTTGCGTGTGTGGTGATGGGAGGTGTGGGTGGCGGAGGCACGTGTGGGTGGGGTGGGCTGCGGGATGGTGTGTTGGGTGAGGGTGTGGTGTGTGAAGGTGAGGATGTGGCGTGTGGTGTGGGCGTGGCTGCCGAGGGTGTGGCGGGTGTGGGCGTGGTGTGTGGCGGCGCGGTGGTGCAGGGTGCGGTGTTGGGGGGTGTGGTGGGTGGTTTGGAGGTGTCTTCTTGTGGCGTGGTGTGGTGCGTGGCGGGCCCCATCAGGGTCAGCAGCACGGGCAGCACCAGCAGGGCCTGCAGCAGGCTGAGCGTGGCCACGGAGGTGAGGATCCTGAAGTAGGCGGTGAAGAGGTAGGTGGTGCAGGGCGCCAGGGCGGCGAAGGCCAGCAGGGTGGACACGCCCGCGTGCAGCACGGGCGGCCCCATGTCCACCAGTGCGGCGCGCACCCGCTCCCGCCGCGTGCCCGAGACTGACATGAAGGCGTGGGCGATGTGGGCGGCGTAGTCCACGCTGAGCCCCGCGGCCATTACCAGCGCGATGGCCGTCACTGTGTTGACGGAGAGGCCCCACGCCCGCATGACGCCCGCCACTTGCACCAGTGTGGCCACCACGCTGCCCACTACCAGCGCCGCCGCCCGCCCTGCGCCTACCACAGCCAGGGCCACGCCGCCCACCATCACCACCACCAGCGCCAGGCCGCGCACCGCCTCGCCGCCGATCATGGCGCCCGTCTCCCACTGGCTGTACGCGTCCGCCCACGCCCCACGGAACCCGCCCACCGGGGCCTCCGCCACCAGCCGCCGCACCTCGCGCAGCGCCGCTCGCTGTTCTTTCATGGTGCGCAGCTCGCGGTGCTGCAGGTGCATCCTGAAGGCCGTGACGCGCGGCGCGGCGCGGCGACAGCGCAGCGGCGACGCAAACTCCATGTCGTAAGTGTAGCGCACGCCCAGCGGCGAGTGCAGGAAGAGCGAGAGCGCCTCGTGGAACTGTGGCGGCGATAGTGGCGCCACGCCCGGCGGAACGGCGTCCTGGAAGGCGAGGAACCAGGCGCCCACGCTTTGCACGTAGGGCGACGCCCGCAGAGCGGCGGCCAGGCGGGTGAGGGCAGGCAGGTCGCGGGGTAGCGTCACGTTGGCGAAGTACACATAGCCATGGTCGCCCTCACGCGGGAACTGCTCGTGCCGCGCCTGCAGCATCTGGTGCAGGTCTGACGAGGGCGGCAGGAACCACTCCGTCTGGATGAACTGCTGCCGCAGTCCCGCGGCGGCCCAGGCGCTGCCCCCTGCCAGGGCCAGCGCCCCCGCCACCACGACGGGCGCCATCCAGGGCTTTAGCAGGACGTCAGCGTACCTCGCCATGCCGCGCCGCACCACGCCACCCCAGGGGGGCGCGCATCGGCTGGCGGAGTCCTCGCGGCGCCTGTGGTGCAGGGCGAGTGCCGCCACGAACAGCGTCACGTGCAACAAGAAGACGCAGGCGGTGGCGACGGCGGCGTACAGGCAGAACCACCTGAGACCAGGCAGGCGCGTGGAGGCGCCCACCAGGAAGGCCAGTACGTCTGTCAGGGAGGTGAGGGTGATGGCCACGCCCACGCGGCGCAGTGCACGCCCGCCACGCTCCGCCACACCCCCCGTTCCCTCTCCTACCACCTCCCAGGCCGCCGCCAGCACGTACATGTCATCGATGCCGAGGCCCGCCACCAGCACGGGCAGCATGGCGTTGAGGAAGCTGAAGGGCACGGCAAGCGCGGCACACAGGCCGTACGCCGCCAGCAGGGTGAGCGGCACGCCCACCACCAGCCCCAGCAGCGCAAGCAGGGGACGCGGCAGCGTGGCCACCACGTACACCACCACCACCACGCCGCCCGCCGCTGCCCACCGCAGGTCCCGCGTCACGGCGTCCGTGGCCGCCTTGCCCAGGCTGTGTGCCGCGCCCACCAGGGGCCGTACCACGCCGCCCTGCCCCGCCACGGCCCGCACCTCCCCCACCAGCGCCTCCTCCCACTGCAGCCCCGCCTGGTCCACGCGGCGCGCCGAGCTGTGGTCCAGCACCAGCTTGTGCCGCGTCTGCACGCGCGTGGTCCACGTGTGCAGCGCGGAGGCAGCCACCACCACACGCCCGGCGCCGTCCCGCCGCACGCCGCCTAGCGGGGGCAGCGCGGCGGCGGCGTTCACGTCCTGCAGCACCTGTTGGTCCGTGAGGTTGGCGATGCGCGCCGCGTCCTCGCCCCACACCCCCAGCAGGCTGTGCTCCAGGCACCGCGTGGGCCATGCCTCCACCTGCCCACACAGCTCCTCCCGCAGGCCACTAGGCAGGCCGGGCCCTGTGCCGCTCACCGCCGCGCCCAGCGCCGCGCCCACTTTTTCCAGGATGACTGCCACGCTAATGTTGGCGCCCTCCCCCGGGGGGCGGGGCACCCTAAGGCACACGTCCTGCCACCCAACCTGCTGGCCGTCCACCGTCACCTTGAGCGCCGCCACGCGCTGGTGTAGGCGCCACATGTCTTGCACGGCTGCGGCCGTCAGCACGCCGTCCGCGCCGTGCCACAGCACCACCTGCGTGCGCGGCTCCTGCGTGAAGTGCTCCGCGCGCCACGCATTCATCTGCAGATGGGAATGGAAGGGTTACTGCTGGCCTGGGGCGACACACACACACACACACACACACACACACACACACACACACACACACACACACACACCTGGGCGAAGAGGGAGTCCTGCGGCACCCACAGGTGGTAGTGGCGCCACTCGCTGCGCAGGTTGAGGAAGCCCAGGCTGCAGACCGCCACCGCTGCCACCACCACCACCACGGCGCGGGCGGGGTGGGCGGCCGTCGCCCTACCCCACGTCTCGCACGCCTGCTGCACCACGCCCACCGCCAGGCCGCCCACAGCTGCCGCGCCACACCTACACGTCAGAACACAAAGTCGTCACTGCCACACACCTGCATATACACACCTGGGCACACCTGCGCAGCAAGCCTCACCTGTGGGCTCCGCGGCAGCAGGGGCGGGACGGTGCATCCTCAGCCTTTGTCCCCTCACCATGCGTGCTTTCCTGAAGTGCCCCGCGCGTCACGCCGCACGCACACACCTCACCGCCCTCAGCCAGGTCCCCGCACGCCACGCACAGCGCCGC
>NC_087196.1:5675857-5683357 GCF_035594125.1 Scylla paramamosain | reverse complement strand
TTCTCATTATGATTAGACGGGTTTTCAAAAGGGTTTCTCCATTTAATAATGTAGAAACCTTGATAATCTGCCTCTAGAACCATAAAAGGATTCTTAAAAACCGATATAACTTTAACTAGAGCCTTTTGGAAGTAGTGGAGATGTGGCGCAGGACTTGTTTCAGAATATGGTCGTAGTAGTCCAGTTGTTGGTCCTCGCAGTGTGTTAACCCTGGTGCTCCCTTCATTACAGGAAAAAGGAAAAGAAAAAGTTGAAAATTGAGTCACGCGTGGAATATTCTGTCAGACAACATTGATACCAAACTTGTGAAGTGAAATAGTGAACATCTCACGAAAATAAACAGTGCATTCATACATGGAATATTTTTTTTACTTTTCTTTTATCATTGCAGGAAGATTTGCACAAGATAAGACGAGTGGTTGACAATTGCACAGCTTACACTTGTACTTGAGTTATGGCTGGAAATTGATGAACAGCAAAATGTTAATAATAAGATAAAATTGCAAAAGCTATTCAAAACTGCAAGGGCATTGTGTTTTATGGAAATGAGATTTTTCGTGTTAAAAAGTGAAAGTAAGATAGAAATAAATTGATAAAAAAAAAGAGATTAAGCTTAAATAATAATAATAATAATAAAAGATAAATTGATATAAGAAAATAGAATATGCAAGATAAAAAGTGAAATAAATTGATAGAAGGAAAAGAGAATAAACTTCAGATAAAAATAACAGATAAGATAAATTGATAAAAATAAAAATGAAATAAATAAAACAGTGATATTAAGAAAATTTCCAAGCATAATTATTTTTTGAGTGAATATAAAAAGTGTAAATGAAAGAAATAGGAACAAATGAAAATAATCAACAGAAAATAAGAGTTTGACATTATAGAAAATAAGGACAAAAAACAAAGAGAACGAAAGTAATTCCAAAGAAAACGAGAAACTAAAGAAAATGGAAGGCGGGAGAGAGAGGAGCAGCCTGACCTCTCCTGACCCCCACTTCCTGTGCCCCCCGCTCGCCTGTGTATGACCTGACCTCACATTTTGACCCCCTCTCCTTCCCCCTTCTTCAAAACACTGCCTTTTTTATTGCTTTGTGTATTCTTGTAGTCAATTATTGTAGTTTAATTTGTTATGTGCTTTTATATTTTTTATATTGAAAGTGTTGTGAAATTCACATATTTATAATATAAGTCTTATTATTTTTTTTACCAGTTGTTTTTTACTTGAAAAAAAAAAGCTTGCAAATTTGAAATATCTTGATCTTTTCTCTTTTAACTTCTGTGGTGAACGTTTATTAAAATACAAACTAATCTTGTCAAAATTGTAACAAGTTCAGAATATTTCGCTTCTCTTTACGTAAAATTGAATAGATCATTAGATATTATAAATATTTCAGAATTTTTCGTTTGTTTTATATGAGAAATTGAACTGAATGAACGTCAAGTATCACCACCACTTCAGAATATTTCGATTTTTTATGTATGGAAAATTGAACTGACCTTTAGATATTATCACTTTATAATATATCGCTTTTTAATGTGTGAAGTTGAAAATTGATCATTAAATACTGTCATCATTACATGACATTCCATTTCTGTAATACTAATAAGTTATAATTTCATTGTCGTAGGAATTCTTGAAAAAATATAGGCCATAATTATTTTTTGAGTCTAGTTCACTTCGGTAAGAGAATAGATAAATAAATAAATAAATAATAACGCCATAATTAATTGTCTAGTGTATAGTTTAAATCTAAATAAGAACAAATAAATAAATAGACAAATGGTAACACCGCAATTAATTGTTTTGTTCAACGTGTAGCTCATGTCGATAAAACCAAATACACTTATCTAGCAGACAACAAGTCCAGTAGTTGTTTAGTAAGCGTGGATGTGGTGGGGGTTTGCTGTGGTTCACGTGCACTGCCACCAGCGAGAGAGAGAGAGAGAGAGAGAGAGAGAGAGAGAGAGAGAGAGAGAGAGAGAGAGAGAGAGAGAGAGAGAGAGAGAGTCAAATATCCAACTCGTTTATAAGGAATGTAATCGTTTAACACAACAAACCAATACTTTCTTCAGTAACTAAGTGCTGAGTGTAGAGATTTGAATGGCAACACTGCATGGCCGCGCATCTGGCAACACTGCATTCAAATATTAGGCGTTCACGCTTGATAAAATTTTAATAACCTCAAAAAATACTGTAATAAATTTCTAGTAAGAATTTCAATAGTCATTCAATAAAACTACAATAGAACTTCGATAGATATTCAATGAAATTACAATAAGAAATTCTGTAGCTATTCAGTAACACTTTAATAACAAAAATCTTCAATAAAACCTCCGTAAACCTCTATATTGGAATTGCTTACCTTAGATTATTTGTATATGAAGTTAAAACCTCTTTTAAAATGGTTACGAAATAATAGAACACTAATGAGTCTGTTGTTATGATAAAAAATAAACCATTTAGATTTGAAACGCACACGAATGTATAAAGTGAAACAAATAATTAAGTAAAATGGCCAAAGGAAGATGTAAAGTTATTATGAAAGCATTTTGAAGTAATATTAGGTTACGTAAAATGTAAAGAAAATGATTATTGTTGAGAAAATATTAAAAAGTGTCTTTGAAAATGTTAAATAAGGTCAGTAGCTGATTTTTACTTAATTTCTTACCTTTCTGTGTTCTGCTACTACTATTACTACTACTACTACTACTACTACTACTACTACTACTACTGCTACTGCTGCTCCTGCTGCTGCTGCTGCTGCTGCTAAGGTGTTATACTGAGCTTCCAATATTGTGTTCTCTCTAAACTTAGTGTGTTGGAAACAATTAATCCAACGCCACACTTTTTTTAAATGTTTTGAAGTTTGTGAAAAATGCCTTAACCATGTAAAAAATGTGTTAACTTTATAAAAAAAAATGTCATAATGATATGAAAAATGTCTAAAATTTATGAAAATATCTGAAATGTGTGAATAAATATCTTCATTATAGGAAAAATGTCTTCATTATGTAAAAATGTCTAAGCTTTATGAAAATATCTAAACTTTATGAAAGTAACGTCTTTATTGTATGAAAACGTTTAAACTTATGAAAAGATGTCATGCTTGAATGAACATTTCTAAAAATTTATAAACAATATTCTTAACTATATGAAAAGTTATTGAGAATGAAAAATGATCTGATTGTGATGTGAAAATATTCAAACTTTATGAAAATTTTCTTAGAGAAAAACGTCCAGATTGTTTTGAAATAAATGAAAATACATTAAGTCCGTGGGAATTTCTGAACTCTATAACGTAAATAGGAGTTCTGTAAATTCAGACATTGCTGTGATAAAGGAAGACATTGATTAGTTTTAATATTTTGAAAAAAATAATAAAATAATATAAACATTAACTGTTAATAAAGAAAATCGAAATACTTATTGAGGAATTGTCAAAAAATAATTAATGTAAAAGTAAAAAAAAAAAAAAAATATTCGTTAAAAAAATAATATCGGAAAAAAAAACTAAGATTTAAAAACAAAATCGAAATATTGCATAAAAGAAATTGTGTAAAATTAACAACTGTTAACTGTTAATAAAAATTTTAAATACTTCATGAAAAAAATGTTAAAAATATGAATATTAACTATCTGTAAAAACTGGAAATACTTAATGAAAACAAGCTCTAATGATGACTGTTTTTATATTGTAAATGAACGATGGTGATTATTCATTGAAAAAAAAAAAAAAATGAGAGAGGAGTTTGTTAATTGATTAACGTTTTTAAACTTTTTAACACTGCCTGTTCAAACTCAACATTATGAGAAAGTTGAGTGAAATGAAAAGGAAATGTAGCTGTTAACCAATAGTTTGTTTAATTTATTTACATAAAAGAAAAAAAAAAGCTTTCCAGTCAAACACAAAATTATAAAGGAAACAAAAAGTGAAATAATATGAATTTAGAACTGGAAAAGATTTTGAACTTGAACTTAAATAATAAGATAAAAAAAAATAAATAATAATATCATAAACTAAGATGAGAAAACAGTGAAATTGAATAATACATTTACTGAAGAATGCAATAATAATATGCCAATACGTGAAAAATAATACTTTAGAAATTATTACAAAAACATGTGGAAGGCTTCTGAAAATTCTATAGATTTGTGATAAAGAAAAAAAATCAGTAACAATTCACCAAAATGAGATGAAACAAAGTGAATTATACAGCCGTTTTTAAATTGTTTTGTTTTTCCTTTGTTTTGTTTTTGTTTGGAGTTTTAAATCTTTTTTTTTTTCTTCACTTTGTCCTCCTCCTCCTCCTCCTCCTCCTCCTCCTCCTCCTCCTCCTCCTCCTAATACAAAGGGGCCTTCTTAAAAAAAAATACATTCAAGTAATACAACAATATCAACAACAACAACAACAACAACAACAACAACAACAACAACAGTGTATAAGACGAATTACTGAATAAAATGTGTATAATATGAATAACACTTTAACTTTGACTCGATGAATGGAAAGTGATGTATAAAAATAGTGCAAGATTAGTGTGCTGTTGTGTGCTGTTGAAAAGTGTGAAAATAAGGTGTGTTTGTGTGCTGAAGTTAATTAAATAAATGAGGAAAGTGAGAAATGAATGAATAGGCTGGAAGATTAATGGATAAAATGGGAAATAGGTGAATGAAGGGAAAATGAATTAATGAAGTGAAGAAAAAAAAAAATGAATAAATGAATAAAAATAATTGTTGCCTCGTGTTATTTTGAAAGGCAAGCAAACATTCATACAACTGTGAAATTAGTGAATAACAAAAACGAAAGTGGTTCATGAGGAAAAATACAAAGAATCGGAAAAAAAAGGTTCAATTGATGTAGAAGAAAGGAAAAGAAAGGAAGAAAAGTTTACCGTATGTTATCTTTTTATTTTTTTTATTTTTTTGAGGTGAAAAAAACTCCTTATTCAATTAAAACTAGTTAATGGTATAAAAAAAATATTCATTGAAAAAAAATGAAGATTTTTAAGAAAAATCGTTGATGAAAAGGACAAACAAAAATTTGGAAACTTATTTAAATCTATTTACACATTAAGCAGTTGAATAAATTAGCCACGAAAAAAAAAATAAAATAAAATAATAGAAAATAGAGAAACCCCGAAGAATTTGAGAGAAAAAAAAAAACTTACCTGCTTAAATTCGATTAGAAATAATAATAATAAAAAAAGAAATCAAAGATAGGACTGTGCTTATGATATACAATAAAAAAAAAAAAATAACAATTCATAAAAAAGTGAAGTGAAAAAAAAGGTGACATTTTTATCGTAAATTTGACATGTGGGAATATTAACTTGCAACATGATGAAGAAAAAAAGTTAAATACATATTAACGAAAATAAACAAGTAGTGATATCAAAACAGTGAACCATTAAGAAAAACCACAACAATTTATATATATGCATGTAAACGCGTATGTATGTATGCATGTATGTATGTTTGTATGTATATAAACACATTTTGTAAGAAGGAAAAAACAAACATTTATACATAGAGCAAGAAATTAAGTGACTTGTTCAAAAAAAAAAGCTAAAAAAAAAAATAAAAAAAAGAACACTACAATCTTTCATATCAGACATTTAACACTCGCTCAACGAAAAAAACAACATTAGTAATAAGACATGTGCTCAAGTGGCAGGTGTGTCGTCAGGTGTGCGAGGTGTGCCAGGTGTGTCAGCAAGAGATGCAGGTGTGTGCTGTGCTTCAAGAGGCGCCAAGAGGAGGAAGAGGAGGAATGTCACGTCACAGCCATTTGAGAGAGACGAGGAGAGGGAGCGTGCTGTCTGTGGCCTTTCTGTGGTGACGAGAGAGGGAAGCAAGAGGAAGAAGAAGATAAAGAGGATTTTGTGACTCGGTAGGAAAGGAAGGAGAGAAGAGAAGATTTTGTGATTCGTTAGGAAAGTAAGAAGAGAAGAGGAAGAGGGAGGAAGGAGAAGAATTTCCTTTAACCAGATCAAGACGGTAAAAAAAAAAGAAGAAAAAAAGAAAACAAAAGAAACCACGTTCACATTTGGAGGAAAAAAACAAAAAAAAAATAAGGAAAAAATAATAGATAAAGCAAGATACAGGAATACAAAAGGAATTCAAACGAGAACAACTGAGATTCCTTCAACCAAGAAACTTAAAATTACTTAAATACAAAACCACGTTCATAAAGGAATTAAATAAAAAAAAAAAACGAATCTAAAACACAAAGCAGCGAAAATAAACAGACGAGGAATTCAAATAAACACAACTGAAATTCCTTTAGCCAAGAAATTCAAATAAAAAAAGGGAAAGAGAAAATTACCCTCAATAAAATAAGAGGGAGAGAGAGAGAGAGAGAGAGAGAGAGAGAGAGAGAGAGAGAGAGAGAGAGAGAGAGAGAGAGAGAGAGAGAGAGAAAGTATTGTGACATTAAACTCGAAATCGAATCAAATTACAAGAAGAAAAATAAGAAAAAAATAAATAAACAAATTCATGCCATTAACTAAGAAAAATAAATAAATAAATAAAAATAAAAATTGAAACAACTTTAATTCCCTCGCCAGCAAAACACGAGGAATTAAATAAAAGAAGGAAAAGAGGCAAAACACTTAAAAAAAAAAAAAAAAATTGAAAACTAACAGAAGGAAGAATTTTAAGACCAGAGAGAGAGAGAGAGAGAGAGAGAGAGAGAGAGAGAGAGAGAGAGAGAGAGAGAGAGAGAGGCCTTTTACTCAGACCAAAGACCATTTTCTTGGGATCTAGTGAAGGGGAGACATTTTAATTTCGGTCTGGGCAGTAAAGGAAGAAGGAAGGAGTGAAAGAAGAAAGAGAAGGAAGGGAAGTGAAGGAGAAAAGGAGATATATTGATAGACGAAGGAAGGGAGGAAGGAAAGCAGTGACAGAAGGAAGGAAGGAGTGAAGGAAGAAAGAGCAGCAAAAAGAAACGAAGGAAAGAAAGAAAGAAGAGTAGACAAAGAAAGACAGTGAAGGAAGGGGAAAGGAGATATAGAAAGAAGAATTAAAGGAAAAGTGAAAGGAAACAAGAGAGAAGAAAAAAAGGAAGAAAAAAGAAAGAAGGAAGAAATAAAAGTGAAAAGAGAGCAAGGAAGGAAGAAAGGAGAGTAAAAAAAAGAGAGGCAGAAAGGAAGACGAGTGAAAGAGGAGAAAGAAAGAAAAGGCAAAGAAGAAGAACACAAACAAAACCAGTGGAAATAAAGAACTGAAAGAAAGAAGGAAGCAGGACAAGTGAAGGAAGGAAGGAAGGATGGAGTGTGGTGCCTTCTACCCTCTGGCCTCCTGCTGCTGCCTCCTCCTGCTGCTCCTCGCCCAAGCAGGAGGGAAGCAGGTACACAGTATTATAAAGGTATTTGTTTTAGTTAGTGTCTCAATGGTTCCGTTTTCTTTGATTTTTTTTCTCACGTCGGTTATTTTATTTTTATTTAGTTTTTTTATTGATTTTGATGGTGATTTTTTTTATTTTGCATTTTTA
>NC_087196.1:5628357-5668357 GCF_035594125.1 Scylla paramamosain | reverse complement strand
TTATTAGTGTTTGTTCATCACCTTTATCATGTTTCTCATTTCTTTATTCTTTGTGTTTCTGTCCACCACCACCACCATCACCATCACCTAGTTAGGCATAAAAAATTGAAAGGCACAAGACACAAGCCTATCTCACTGACCGCTTGTAGTAACACACACACACACACACACACATACACACTCAAACACACACTTGCAAAAAAAAGGTTTAATTTGCTGCTTCTGAATAAATATGATTAGAAGCACGTTTGTTTTTGTTATTTATTTATTTTTTTATTTGTTTATTTATTTATCTTTTAGTGCATAATAAAAAGCCATGTTTTTTTTTTTTATATTATTGTTATATTTAATGAGATACACTTATGCACACACACACACACACACACACACACACACACACACACACACACACACACACACACACACACACACACACACACACACACACACACACACACACACACACACACACACACACACACACACACACACACACACATACACACACACACACACACCAGCATGTCATTAACCTAAGAACACACCCATTTGCAGGCTCTGTGTCCACACCTGAGGGATCCCAGAGCTCCAGCTACACGTGTGGGGCGGGACAGCAGGTGTGTACAGGTGTAGGGGTGCGGGGAACAGGTAACAAGCAGGTATGTAGGTCAGGTCAGGTTAGGTCAGGGCATAATAGGGCTTAAGATATTTTGTTATTGGCAGGTTGTATAGGGTGTAAGGGGTTGTTGTTGTTGTTGTTGTTGCTGTTGCTGTTGCTGTTGCTGTTTGTTGTTGTTGTGGCTGTGGTTGTTGTGGTTGTGATTGTTGTTGTAGTGTGGTGGTAATATTAGTAGTAGTAGAAGTGGCAGTAGTAATACTTGTAGTATTAGTAGTTGTAGTAGTAGTTTTTTAGCATAGTAGTAATAGTTGTAGTATAGTAGAAATGGCACTAGTTTTAACATTAGTAGAATTAGTAGTAGTAGTAATATAAATAAAAGTATTAGTTATCTAGCACCAGTATAAGTAATAGTAACCTAACACAAGTATAAGTAATCCTAGCCTAACCTAACCACACCCAGACACTGACACACCCCCCCACTCTGCAGGCCGAGGGTCGCGGCGGCATCCGAGTGTCGTCCCCAGGCTGTGTGTTGGCCATGGCGTCCCCAGCATCATCCGTTGGCCCGCATGCCTCAGACGTGTCCAGCCTGCCACCCACCTCCCCCCCGTCACCCCCTGCACCCACCTCCCCCACCCTGCCCCCCTCACCTGCCACCAGGGAGCTGCAGGACGTGCTACAGAAAATCAGCCAGCTGCCGGGTGCCACCACCCCCCCCACGTCACACCCCTCAGGCTCCGTGCTGTCCCGCCACGCCCACTACAGCCCAGCCAGGTCACGCACTCGCAGGCCCCTTGGTGCATCCCTGTCCTTAGAGGCGTCCGCACCTTCCCGTCCCCGCTCTCTGCCCCTCAACTCCTCTCCTCTCTCGTCCCCGCCCTGCCTCCACGATCCACCCTCTCCGTTGCTCACGACATCTGCCTCCACGCCGAACTTAGCCGCCTGCTGGCCGTCACCACCCCCACGCAGGCACCTGGTGGCGTCCCTGGTGGATGGAGGGTCCAGGGTGGTGAGCCGGCCAGCCTCAGAGGCGCCTGACTCCTCCTTGTTCACTGAGGGCATGTGGGGCCGGGAGGCGGGGGACCACAGGTTCAGGTGGAGACCTCAGGACATGGGGGACAGAGTATAGTGGGAAATATCACAGAATCCCCTTAAAATCTTACCCTGAATGCCCATCCCCGGTGCTGTGGTGTGGGTGGTGGGTGTTCATGGGGGCAGCTCACCCTTACACACCCCTGCACACCCACACACGCCCACACACACCCGTGTCTGGCCACTGCCACAGCCTGAGTCCCGAAACATCTCCCCTTTTTGCTTGGTCTTCCAGTTCAGACTACTTCGCTTGACAGTTCCTCTCGGCCAGGCCTCCTGCCGTGCGTGAGGTGTTTCTAGATGCCTTGTGGTGCTTCATAGATACCCTAGAGCTGTGTAGAGATGATGCCCAGGTCTTCATAAGTCATAGAAATCTTAACATCACTCACACTGTAGAAAGCAAAAGAGGTTCGGCTGAAAAAAAGTAAGTAGTGATTAGCTACGATTGAACGCTGCTGTTTTTATCGTCTGTAACTCACATATCTAGGCTTGGTTTGGTAGTGTTGGCCTCCACGCTGCCACTCGACTGTATAGAGAAGTGTTTTGTCTGAGTATTGGTGAGGAAAAGACATTGACACGAGGCGATTGAAAAAATATGTGGTTTGTCTGAGTGTCTTGTTGTGAAGTGTGGATTGATCAGTCAGTGGTTTGTTTCCTCTGGGTCTGGGTGTTTTATTGGCTGCTGGTTGTGATTGTCAAGCAATACTGTACAAGGACAGACTGAGGAATGCAATGTTGTGTGTTGTGTTGGTTATGAATACTGACTGACACAATGAAGACTAAAAAATTGAGTGTTGTAGTGTTGAGCAGGAGGTTAAAAGAATGTAGTGTTGTATGTGGTTGAATAAGATTGCCTTGTGTGTCAAGTATTGGTTGTAATATGCTGCAACACAAGCCACATTATAAGATTGTAGTGTAAAGTGTTGGATAGGAGTGTTTTGTTTGTTGGTTATGAGTGTAATGAGCAACACAAGGAAGATTTAAAGAATGCAGTGTTGTATTATTGGACAGGAGTGATTTGTCTGTCTGTCAACTTAAGAACACACAGCAACACTTCAAATGACTGCAACACAGGTTTAGATGTGTTTTGGTTCAGACAAGCAACACTTCCAGATGAGTCAACTAGAACAGTGTTGGATTGAGTGTTGCATTGGATAGCAATTCAAACACACTCAAACATTTAAAGATGAGATGAGCAGAACACAGTGTTGCAGAGGGCTGGTGAAATGAAGCCACTCAAGTTTGCAATAACCTGTAACACTTAAAGGACTAAAAAAAAGTATTGATAACTGAAAAAACCATGAGGTTGAGCAGAGAAAGTGTTGCAGTGTTACTAATCTTGCAGAGAGCTGGTGAAACAAACCCACTCAAATTTGCAATAATCTGTAACACTTAAACTAAAGAAATGTATTGATAACTGAGAGAAAACCATGAAATGAACCTGTAGAAGTGTTGCAGTGTTAGTAATATTGAACTGAAGTGGTGAGCTGAAGTGTCTTGGCAGCTTGAGGCCATATTTCTAAGTTTTCATTGGGGAAATTCAAATGTGATTCTTTTCTTAGATGAGGTCTGAGGTTCGTGCATGCCCCTCCTGTCCTGTAGTGACTGTCTGTGTGGTTTTGCACTCTGGCTGCCTCCTCTCCTGACCAATAGTGTGTTCAAGAGTAAGAGAGAGAGAGAGAGAGAGAGAGAGAGAGAGAGAGAGAGAGAGAGAGCACTTCACAATATAAGCTCACAAAGACTAAGAAACTAAAAACACATAAAAAAAAGAAACGAAAAAGAAACTAATTGGAGACAAGACTTCACAATACTATAAACTCACAAACAAAGACTGATAAACTAAAAACACACTTAAAAGGAAAAAAGCAATAAAAGAACCGTAATGGGAAAGAATGGGATTTTATCTAGAATGTGTGTTTGAGAGAGAGATAAACTGAAGACTTTAGAGTAAGAAACAAGCTTGTAAACAGAGAATAAGAGACATGATAAGGAAAATATAATGAAGATATGTAGAAAATGTGTTTAAGAGAGAAATACACTGAACACATTAGAATGACAAATAGATAAGCTTGAAAACAAAGAATAAGAGAAATAAGCTTATAAACAAAAACAAAGAAACATATATATACAAAGGAAAATGTAATAGAAATATGTAGAAAATATATTTAAGAGAAATACATACATTGAACACTTTAGAATGAAAGATGAGCTCATAAACAAAGATTAAGACGTCTGAGAGGGAATGAGTTATCCTGAAGATGTGCTCACAACCACTTCAAGAGTAACAGACACACAACATGCTGAGGAAACTGAATGTAGTGTGAGTTTGTTTAAAAAGTGTGTGTGGAAGATAAAACAAACAAACAATAAGAAAGATAACCTTACACAAAAGAATAAGACATACACACTTTGAAAACTATAATGGGAATGTCCAGAAATTTGTGTTTTAAGAGAATATTAACTCAGCCTGCTTTAGAAATGACAAAAAAATATGCTTGCAGAACTTAAAAGGGAAAAATATGGAAGCAGAAGATTTGTTTAGGAGAGGAAGTTAGATGATTTGCTAACTCACTGTGCTTTGTGGTGAGGTTTGCTGACAGACTCGCTTGCAGTGCTGTGATGGAGGCATGCGTCTAGAAATGTGTTAGCAGGAGTGAGGTAGATCATTAACTCGGCGCTTTGCAGTGAGACAAAGACATGCTTGCTAAACGTTAATGGGAAATGTTTATCAGTGTTCCTCCCAAGTGTTGAGGGGAGGGAGACTGAGAGATGTTGATGCCTGGAAGGAAGAAAGATGTGTGTTGCTGAAACTTGACTGAGGAATGTTGTATCTCCAGATGTGTTCAGGAGAGACAGAGACAGAGACAGATAAGATATTAACACTTTGAAATAAGAAAGATGTGTCAGAAACTTGAATCAGAAATGTCTTATTTTAAAATGTGTTCAGAAGAGACACAGAGAGAGAGAGAGAGAGAGAGAGAGAGAGAGAGAGAGAGAGAGAAGAAAAAAAATAGACAGAGACAGAGATAAGATGTTAATAAAAAAAAAGAAAAAATGCCTTGAAAACTTGAATCAGAGAAATATCTCAGAAAATGTGCTCAAGAGAGAGAGAGAGAGAGAGAGAGAGAGAGAGAGAGAGAGAGAGAGAGAGAGAGAGAGAGAGAGAGAGAGTTAAGCCACTCAATGCCTCAAAACAAACATAGACTCCTGATTAGAAAACATTTAAAAGACACGCAAAACAGTCGAGTGTGAGCACTTGAAGAGACACTGATGGGACTGCAGTGGCCTTGATGCTGCAAGTGTGTGGACAGGAGTGATGGAAGTGATGGAAGAAGTGATGGTGCTGTTTGGTGATATGATGTGACACTGACGCTTGTAACCTTAAAGAATAACTGAACCGGAGATAGGAGAGGCTTAGCAATGAAAAAAAATACACACACACACACACACACACACACACACACACACAGGAAGACACTTAAAGTAAAAAAAGATACACAGCAACATGGAGCAATACAGTTTTCCATATAAAGCAATAAGTTAATGGAATGTATAATGAAAGGATGTGTGTGTGTATGTGTGGACAAATATTCTTCAGATTAAGGAATAAAACGTGATTATTAAACTTGAAAAACAGACAGAACACACCTGACTTAAGACTGCAAGAATACAAATAGGTAAACACACACACACACACACACACACACACACACACAGCTAGTATCAGTGCTATACCCTCTTGCAGTCTCCTTCTGACATAATCAAAACAATGAGTGTCTCCAAGGTGTGTGTAGGTGACAGAAACACTAATTATATCAGGAGGAGGAGGAGGAAGATAGATGTTAGAAGAGAAAGAGGAGATAGAAGATGAAGGAGGAAGATAGAAAATGTTAGAAGAGAGGAAAGGAGATAGTGGATGAAGGAGAAGGAGGAGGAGGTAGAAGATATTGTTAGAAGAGAAAGGAGAGGAGATAGAGAATAAAGTAGAAGTATATTTGAGAAGGAAGGTAGAAGGTACTGTCAGAAGAGAGAAGAGAAGAGGTAGATAATAAAGTAGAAGTAAGATGGAAGAGACTTTGAAAAGAGGAGACATGAGGTAGAGAAGAAGTTAGAAAAGGGAAAGGGGAAAGAATTGGCACAAGTAGCAAAGATAGAAATAAAAAAGGGAAATTAGGAGAAGAGGAACAAGGAGAAAGGAAGATTTAGCACAAGTAGTAAATAGAAGATAGAAATAAGAAAAGGGAAGTAGAAGAAGAAGAAGGAAATAAGGTTAATGAAAAAAATGCTGCACAATAAGATAGTATAAGGAGGAAAAAAGGGTAAAGATAATAAAGAGGAAGAGAGGAAAAATCACAATAAAAGAAGAGAGAAAGATAAGAACAGGAAAAAGAAGAGAAAAAAGAAGAAAGATTAGAAGATGGAGATAGAAGCTAAGAAAGAAAGATGAAGATACAAATAGAGACTAGAAGAGAAGAAGAGGAAGAGAAGAAAAGTTAAGGAAGAAGAGGAAGAGAAGGAAGGACTAAAGAAGAGGAAGAGAAAAATGTGCCTGAAAGGAGATAAAGAGAAGAGAAAGGTACAAAAACAAGATAAAGAGAGATAAGGAAGAGGGAAAAATATATGCTTGGAGATTAAGATAGGAAAGAAGAGGAGGGAGAAGGATCAAGATGGAAGAAAGAGGAAAGAGAAGAGGAAGAGGAAGATACGCTTAAACCCGGCAGAAATGAGACATACCACAACCACCACCACCACCAGAGAGAGAGAGAGAGAGAGAGAGAGAGAGAGAGAGAGAGAGAGAGAGTATTTCCCTCAATAAAATAGCCACTTGTTTTGTCTTGCTTCATATATGTGTGCGTGTGTGAAATAATTGTGCATGGAGGTGTGGGTGAGCTCAGCAGGTGTGTGGTGGTGGCGTGCGTGGCGTTTCAACAGTGTATAAACCGTCTGAGGGCAGCTGGGGGCACAACTGACCTCCACATCTCTGCTAGGCAATAAAACAGCTGATATGCAAGTGATATATGCAAGCCGCCTCTCGGACACACAAAGCCGGTATTCTGAAACTCTTCCAGCCACCTCCACTACTTTCAAAAGGCTCTAGATGAAGTCACAAGGGTTCTTTAGTGTTTTTTAGGGTTTTAGGGACAGATTGGCAAGATTTCTACATTATTAATAGGAGAAACACTATTAAGAATCTGGTTAATCATCTATGCTGCCTTGGAAAAGTTATGGTGAGAGAGTGAAGGGTTTTTAAGGGTGTTTTTAGGGTTTTAGGGACAGATTGGCAAGATTTCTACATTACTAACAGGAGAAACACTATTAAGAATCTGGTTAGTCATCTCTGCGGCCTCGGAAAACAGCTATGGTGAGAGAGTGAAGGGTTTTTAAGGGTGTTTTTATGCTTCTAGAGACAGATTGGCAAGATTTCTATATTACTAACAGGAGAAACACTCAAGACCCCAGCTAATCACCTCTGTGTCCTTTGAAAGCAGTCATGGTGAGGGAAAGGTTTCTGTATATGGGCCAAGGATCTGTTGTCTGGTGTTTCCTTAGCTGTCTGTCTGTCTGTCTGTCTGTCTGTCTAACATGTCAGATTTTTGCCATTTTCATAGTCATTGGTGTTAACAGAAAATTATTGATTGGTTTGTTGATGACGATGATGATGATGGAGTAAACGGTTTTTTCATACTGGTGTCTGTGTTTTATTAACGTGTGTGTGGGTGTTTTATGTGTATATTTTTAGTATTTATTTATTTTTTTATTTTTCCATTCAGTGATATGTAATTTTTTTTTTTTTTCCATTTATTCTCATATCTTATTTTTTTTTCTACCTTGCTTTTTATCAATTTTTGTTATGGATGTTTGGTTACTTGTATGTCTTGATGTTATTGTTCCTTTTGTGTGTGTTGCATGATTTCCTAACTTACATTAATTCTTCATTGTCTTTTTATGAATTTCTTTCATATTTTGCCTTTAATTTCTTTGTTTATAGTTTGCATTTAATTTATTTCATAGTTTGCATTTATTTTTCCATAGTTTACCTTTAATTTCCTGCATATTTCTGCCATGTGAATATTACCAGCAGGCCACTTGTTACCCTCAACACCCACAAACCTTCCCTCTGCACAACACACACACAGGTACAAAAGAAACCTTTATTCAGTAATACTGTACATGAATATCTGGACTAACACACTGCCTACTGTTGAAAAGCTCAAGAGAAGTGTGTTCAAAAATTTAATAGATTTGACCGTTGCCTTCTTGACAGACAACACATCTCTTTTTACACGGACACAATTTCAGTCTCCCTTCTGGACACAATACCTGACTCTCATAGTACAACCTTCCTCCTCCTGATTCTCACTCCAGTACAGCCTTCCTATCACATCTTGCAAAACGCTAGCAATACAATCTTTTTTCCCTTATTTTTCCATACACACTAGCAATGCAATCTTTCCCTTTATCATACACTAGCAATACTTCTGATCTTTCTAAAATTTCTGATTGGGGCAGAGCAAACTTGGTATTGTTCAATGCCTCAAAAACTCAATTCCTCCATCTATCAACTTGACACAACCTTCAGACAACTATCCCCTCTTCTTCAATGATACCCAACTGCCCCCCTCTTCTACAATGAACATCCTTGGTCTGTCCTTTACTTATAACCTGAACTGGAAACTTCACATCTCATCTCTAGCTAAAACAGCTTCTATGAAGTTAGGCATTCTGAGACGTCTCCGCCAGTTTTTCTCACCCCCCCCCCAGCTGCTAACGTTGTACCTTATCTGTCCATATATGGAGTATGCTTCACATGTCTGGGAGGGATCCACTCATACCACTCTTCTCTCTCACCCCTATTCTGTCCACCTTTCTAATGCAAGTTACCCAGTATTCTCAATCATTCATCCCTTTCTCTGGTAAACTCCCTGCCTGCTTCTGTATTTCCACCTTCCTATGACTTGAATTCCTTCTAGGGGGATGTTTCAATTTGTGACAACTGCTTTGGACACTTTTCTGAGACTGGCATCTAAGTGGGCTTTTTTCATATTTTGATTTATTGTTGCCCTTGGCCAGTCCCTCCTTAAAAAAAAAAAAAAAAAAAAAAAAAAAAAAAAAAAAAAAAAAAAAAAAAACTTTCCTTTATTTTTCCATACTCACTAGCAATACAGTCTTTCCCTTATTTTGCCATAAACTAACAATGTGACTTTCTTATTCACATTCCACAAGTAACTCCACACTTTGCAAAACACTAATTCAATTTTTCAATCCACATTTTGCAAAACTTATCAGCAATGCAAACTTCCAATCCACTCTGCAAAACAAGTACAACTTTATCGACATTTTCAAAACACTAATGTAACTTTCTTATCCACATTTTGCAAAACACTTGCAATACAATCTCCATGTCCACACACTGCAACACTACAACACATGAACTATCTGCAAACTCAATAACATCACCTTTTTAATTGTTTTCCTTTACTTCCTTCACTAAACACAATATTTTTTCTGGACTTTCCTCACTTTCCAATACTACAAAACATGACTTTCTCAGCCACATTCCTTACAAACATCTTTCTTAAACTCAGAAACACCTTTTTAATTATTTTCCTTTACTTTCCTACACCAAACACAATCTTTCTCTGGACATTCGGCACACTGCAACATTACAATATACAATTCTTATTACAAACTCAGAAATATACTTTTCATTTTTTTCCCCTTTCTTATACAAGGAACAATTTTTTTTTTTTTTTTTTTTTTGCTGTGCCTCACAATCCACACACACACTGAACCTTCTTTCTTAATTCCTCCCTTCCTTAACACACAAACCTGGAACATGTCAGGGTATCTTCTGTCTTTCACTCTCAATAGAACACAATGCTACATTTACAAAACACAGGGAGAAATTACTTAATATGTACAGTGAACACCATGGAAAATAATATTCACTTTGGAAAGAACACAAAAGTGGAGAAATACACAATAGTTATAATAAAAAAGGAACACATTAATATCTGCATTACAAAACTGAAAAAGAAAATGACATAGACTTAAAAAAAAATAAGTAAATAAAGAAAACTACTATAAAGTAAAAAATTAATTAAAAATTGGAAAACTGGAAGAAAATAAGATATGAACAAAATAATAAAACAAAAATTAAAATTACAATAAAGGAAGCAGACAAAAACTTAGACATTGGAAAGCTGCAGAAGAAAATGAGAAATAGAAAAAAAATAGGCAAGGCTACCACAAACTAAAAAAAAAGTAATTAAAACTATAAAATAAAAATATACATAAAATTAAAACTGAAAAATGTGAAATGAATATACAAGACCAGAAAAAAATAAACCAGAATTAAAAATACATAAAAAACTCACCCTATTTGTATATACTGAACTAGAGGCAATACTGATAAACTATATATACATACTAGCTGACTTCTATGTATACATCATGGGCGAGTCACTGGTTGTATAGCACTGTATTATTCTGTCCTCCATCATACAGGGCACCTCAATCACTTCCACTATACACATGAACAGAAAACACATCATATACTGGTTTTGCATTGTACATTAGGCTCCTATCACATACATACATACATACATACAAATACACTCTTCCTTTCTGTACAAGTATTAATGGCCCCAGGAGAGGAACACAAAATACATACATAAGATAAGGAAAATACACACAGTTATTCTTATTATTACTACCACCTAAAATTAGCAGGAACACAAATATACGTAAAGATAAAATAGAAAAAAAAAAAAAACATGCACTGAATTACATCATTATTTAATTAGAAAAAAACATGTGTCACTGGTACCTTATCTCTCTCTCTCTCTCTCTCTCTCTCTCTCTCTCTCTCTCTCTCTCTCTCTCTCTCTCTTAATAGATTTCTTCACTATTTGGTAAGAAAACACTATATATGTATTTCACTGTTATCACACACACACACACACACACACACACACACACACACACACACACACACACACACACACACACACACTAGAGCCTAACACCGCTGCCTCTGCTGAGCATCTCCACGGCAGCCTCCACCCTCCTGGACAGCATGGTCATGTTGGTGTCCTCGCTGCTACTCTTGCCCTTGATAAACTTGAGAATGAAGATTCTCAGACTCTGCCGCAGCACCTTCAGCTTGGGGGAAGCGGAGAGCACCGAGAAAATCCGCTCCACAGCGTCTGTTCCGGTTGGGTGGAGAAGGAGGGCAATTAGCGTCTGGCGGACTAAACTGATGGTCTGCTTCTCGGCGTCCATGAAGGAAATGTTCTTGAAGATGGTGAGGTTGAGGCTGTTCTCCCCTATCAAGTGTGTCAGGAACTTTGCAAGGTTGTTCACCTCTCGTATCTTCATGGCCTCCACCTCCTCCAACTTGTCCCACAGCGCAAACTGGAGGAGTCGCGAGTACTTCTTGTCAAACTTGCACATGTGGTCTGACAGGTGGCTGAAGAAAGGGTTGTAGGCCTTCCCTTTCTGGCAGCACAGGAGGATGACGCTGAACATCTCCCGCTCCTGCTGCTGTGGGATGCTCAGCTGCAGGAGCTTCTCAAACGCATCCAGGTAGTCCTCCGAGCCTTCCGTCAGCACGTAGAGAATGTTGACACGTGGTGGCCGCTGCAGTTGGAGTTTCGTCGCTTTCCGCATAAATGTGTCGCTGAAATTCATGTCCATCTTTTTACTCTTCACCCTCGCATCTGCCTGGCCTTTCTCACCCACCAGGCCGCCAGACCAGGCTGACCCTACCACCCACCAGCGGCCACACTCCCTCGCCCTCAGCATGTCCTCCAGGGTCACATTGAGGTGCGCCGGCTGCTGGCCTCTCCGCACCAGCCCTCGGAGGACCTGGCGGAGGTGGTCGGTGTGCTCTGGGTCGTAGTTGGGCAGTTTGGACATGTTATTGTTACGGACAGCTTGTATTGTCTCCAGCATGAAGGTGACGCGGGAGTACTCTGTCCCTTCAGCCTCTCCTTTGCTTCCTGACGGCCCAGGGGTGTCGTTGCTGCTGGTGCTGGTAGTGGAAGTGGTGGTGGTGGTGGTCCGAGCCTCCGCCGCCTTGCCCTGCAGCTCCGTGATGAGGGACTTCAGCGCCAGAGGGTCGTCCTTCCGCAGGATGAAGCCAATACTCCGCAGGACTAGCAGAATGAGCTCCACCTGCCAGATGTGTGCACGTTACTGTGTGTTGTCTGCCTCATCTCTCTCTCCCCTGTCTATGTTAATACAAGCAATACAACACAAACGCATCCACTTCCAATCAGAGTCTCCCTTCAATGTGTTCATGCACCCCAGACACCTCCAACTCTCACCAAACTGCATTGAAACACCACAGGAAATTCATATTAACCCAGCACTAATCATTTCCTCCTCACTGCCTCCCACAAACCCCACAATATCACACCTTATCACCTCCCACACACAACATAACACCCACAGCACCCCAGTCTATCCCCCACACCCACCTCCTTGCCTGAGAACCCTTGAGCCAGGCGGTGCAGGATGTCATAGATAAGCCTTGCCTCTACTACCCTGAAGCAGTAGAGGTAGGCAATGAACAGCACCAGATTGTCCAGCTCCTTGGTGCCCCCCTCTGCATCTGGAGTCAGGGTGGCCATCTTGTCACTCCACTTCAACACAAATTCGTTCAGGATGTGTGCGCCGACCTGAGGGTGTGATGGAGGGTGAGAAAGGATGACAAGGGTGGGAAACAGTGGGAAAAATTAGCAGGGGTAGAAATTGGTGTGGGAAAGAAGGGGAACATGTGGGAAAATGTGAGGATAGGGTGAAAACAAGGAGATAGTAATTGAAAGAGGAAGAGAGAGATGGGAAATGGTGGGGGAAAGATGAAGATGGAGTGAAAAACAGTGATGGGTGGAAAAAGATGAGGATGTAGTAAAAGAGTGATCAGGGATGGAAAAGGATGAGAAAAATGAAAGAGGGATGGAGGAAAGTGAAAAGAAAGTAAGGATAATGTGAGAAAATGATGAGTGTGGAAAATGATAGAAAGAATGGGGGAAAAGGTAATGGCAGGATGGGGAAGGGTAAAATAGGATACAATAGGATAAAAAAATGAATGGTAAGGCAAATCAATCAGAAACTGTTAAAAAAGACGAAAAATAATGATAGATCCAGCGTCTTCTCTCTGACCAGCTACAACAAACAAATCCCACACCTAACCTAACCAAAGCAAGCATAGCCACTCACCTCACTGCCAACATTTGCAGATAGCAGCGCCACCAACACCGCCAACTCCTGCACCAGTCTCTCCGGCGTCAGCGAAGGGCCCACCAGCGCCTCCACTAACAAACTCGTCATTATCTCACTCACGTCATTCCTCGCATGCTTTAAATACATCCCCTCGATCTCGCCAGCAATGCCGCCCATGTTGGTTTCTGCCAGACGATTCAAAAGTCCCTTCATGTTTCGCTTCAGGGCCTCCAGCTGCTCCTTCTTCTCCTTGCTTCTGTTAAGGGCCGACAGCTTTCTCAGGGCTGGAGGAACGTAGCGGCTAGTCTCTCCTGCGTCTCCAGTCTCCCTGCGTGTGATTATGTTGCCGTCTTTGTCTCGTAATCGCCCGTAAATGTCCTCTGTCAGTTCCTCGGCTTTCTGTTCCACTGTTGTGTTTACGTTTTCTTGTTTTGTGTTTGGTTCGCTGTTGTCTTCCTCGTTTCCTTCATCTTCTTGGTGCGTTTCCCCTTCCTCCTCCTTCTCCTCCTCCTCCTCCTCCTCTTCTTCTTCTTCCTCGTCTTCCATATCTCCTTCTTCGTCAGTCTCTTCTTCCTCCTCTTCATCTAGTTCTTCCTTGCTGTCTATTACCATCTCTTCCTCCTCCTCTTCTTCATCGAAATCTCCTACTTCTTCCTCTTCCTCATCCTCCTCTTCCACACTGCTTATCTCAGGAAGCGGCACCAGTTTTTTATCCATCTTCTCTATCTTTGTCTTCATCATTTTTGTTTCCTTCTCCATCTTCCCTTTCTTCACTTTCTCTAACTTTGCCTCAGTCTGTTTGGCCTTCTTCACTACTTTTCCCTTATTCTCTGTCACTCTGTCATCATTACCATCGTTATTTTTATTTATTTTTGTCTTCTTCTTCTTTGTCTGTTCTATCTCCACATCATCATTTATATTTCTGTTTTTCTTCTTCTTCTTGTTTTCCTCACTATCATCTTCATCTTTCTCCTCCAGTTCCTTCTTCACTATCCTTATCTGTGCATCATCCTCACTTTCCTCCTTCTTCCTCTTCTTCTTTGACATTATTTCCTGGACATCTTCACTATCAAGGGACGAGTTCTCCTCCATATCGTCTTTAGATACCTTCCTCTTCCTCTTCTTCTTGAATTTGTTGTGAGTTACATTATCGCTGTCACTCGTTGAGACATCTGCATCGTTCTCATCAGTTTTTGTGATTCCTGTGCCATCTAAACTATCCATTGTTGATGTATCCTGACTATCATCATTTTCCATCTTCATTTTCTTTATCTGGGTCTTGTTTTTGTCATCATTCTTCCCCTTCTTCTTCTTCTTCCTTCTCGTCTTTGGTGTGTTGCTGTCCTCACTCCCTATCGTTATTATGTCCTCTGTATCATCATCTTTCATGCCTGTTTTCTTCTTTGCAGTCCTGGTTTGGGGAATTTCCAGGCCGTCCATGGTGGAGCTGCCCTCGTCATCTTCCTTCTCCATCTTCACCTTCTTCATTTGTGGAATTTCAAGGCCATCAATAGTCAAGCTGCCCTCATCTTCACTCTCCATCATTATCTGTGGCACATCCCTATCATCATCTATCATCACTACATCTTCACCTATCTTCTTTTTCTTCACACTATCACAGCTACTTATCTTTACCTTGCCTTCACTATCTTTTCCCTTCTTCTTCTTGGTCCGTGGGGCATCTAAGTTGTCGATGGTGGGACTGTCTTTACTATAATCATCTAATTTATCACCCACACCTAAGTTTAACCTTATTAACTCAATCCTCAGCTCTTTTCCTTTCCACTTCACTCTCCTTACATCGTCGTTTGTTGTGGCTGCTGCATCGTCATCACTTTCGCCATCTAATGAGTCTCTGTCACTCTTCTCTATCTTCTTTTTCTTTGTCTTTTTCTGTGGCATGTCCTCACTCTCCCCTGTGCCATCATCTTCCTTCTTTTTTGTTTGTAGTGTTTCTAAGTCAGTTGTTGAGGTGTCATCTTCATCATCTTCACTTGTGGCCTTCTTCTTCTTCTTCTTGGTGTTTATGCTCAAAGTATCCTCACTATCTTCTTTTGTCATTTTTTCATCATCTTCCTCCTTCACTTTTAGTTCTTCACTATCTTCTATCATTGTGTCACTATCGTCTTCACTATCTATCTTCTTTTTCTTCTTCTTCTTCTTAGTCTTAGTGTTTATGCTCAAAGTATCCTCACTATCTTCTTTTGTCATTTTTTCATCATCTTCCTCCTTCACTTTTAGTTCTTCACTATCTTCTATCATTGTGTCACTATCGTCTTCACTATCTATCTTCTTTTTCTTCTTCTTCTTCTTAGTCTTAGTTTGTGTGGCATCTTCACTCTCCACTTCATCTTCTTCTTTATCCTTATCTTCCATCTTCTTTTTCGCCTTCAATTCAATCTCTTCTCCATCTTCATCTTCCTCATCTTCATCTTCTATAGTCTTTTTAGCCTTCAATTTTGATATCCCTTCATCTTCATCATCATCCTCTATCTTCTTTTTGGTCTTTATCTGAGGAATCACATCACTGTCTTCAGTTTCCTCATTATCCTCATCCTCAATCACCTTCTTCTTCTTCTTCTTAGGAACATTCAGTCCATCAAACGTGGAAGAAGAAGTGTCTGCATCTTCATCTTCCATCACCTTCTCTGTGTTGCTTTGGAGAGAATCAGAGTCGGAATCAGGCAGATCTTCCATTTTCTCCCTTGTTATCTTGATCTTTGCTTTGCCTTTCACCTCCACATCCCCTTCTTTATTTTTCGACCCACTTTCGTTTATTTCTTTACTTCTATTCTTACTCCGACCGTAATAGAAGAAATCAGTAACATCATCACTTTCTTCCTCACTATCACCACCAAGTGTCTCCCTGCCATCACCATCGCCATCATCATCACTCTGCACAACAATTCTTCTCTTCTTCCTCTTCTTTATAGGGGACGGAGAATCACTCAGATCGCTTGGCAGTTCATCAACCAGATCGTCATACTCCACCTCGCCGTCTTCCACCACAAACCCTTCCAGATTCACATCATCTTCACTGTTGCTGGAGTACCTATCTATATCATTTTCCATTCCATTTTTAAGAATATCCGGCTTGCTGTAGTAGCCTGATCCGCCCTCAAACGCGTAATCCGGCTCATCTCTAGGGTCGTGGATCAGTTCTCTATCGTCATCAGTCTCGTCGTCTGCCTCACTGTCCTCTTCTGCCTGTGAGTCTATGAAATCACTATCTTCTTCTTCTTCTTCTTCTTCTTCCTCTTCTGGCTCTAGTTCATCTCCAGTTCTTTCCTCATCTTCATCACTAAACCGACTCATATTCTTCACATCCTCTTCACTTTCACCATCATCACTAAATTTGGCGTCTTCCTCTTCCTCCTCGCCATCATCGCTGAACTCCCCTTCCTCATCACCATCTTCACTATCATCTTTTCTCAGTGGCAAGCCAGAAAATCTAACTTGTTTTTTTCCTCCTGTGTCATATTCCATCTCACTTTCATCACCAAACTCGTCACCAAACATGTCATCACCATAATATTCATCATCATCACTAAATTCACCATAAGGATTGAAGTCCCTTGCAGTAAATTGGTTTTCAGGGTCTGCCGACCCACCACCATCACAACCTTTCTTAATTTTACCAGTTTTTCTTTTCTTTGCTTCATCTTGTGTCCTTTCTGTCTTCTTTTTCTGTCTATTGTCATTATTTTCTATTTCTTCCATCATTTTATTTTTTTTATTTTTCTGCTTGTTGTTTTTGTTTTTCTCATTGATATTCTTTTCTTTGCCTATCATCATTTTCTTCTTTTTCTGCTTCATTTTCTCTTCTTTCATAAATTCACTCTTTTTCTGGATCATGTCTTCTTCACTATTCTTCATATCCTCACTTTCACTCTCTTCTTCCATATCCCCTTCTTCACTCTCATTATCCTCCTCCTCCTCCATATCTTCTCTACTCCTCTGCTTCAAATCCTCTCCTTTACTCCTCTTATTCCCCTTCACATCCTTTTTTTCACTCTTCACACCCTCCTTCACTTTGCTCTTCTTAACATCCTTGCCCAGTGCGGTCGCCATGTCCCTTTCAAACTCTGCATCACCATCTACACCCTCTACTTTATAATCATCAGAGTGACTCATTGACCCAAGCTCGATGTCCTGAAGTAAACTGCCGAAGTCGTCCGCGAATATCGGCGCGACTTTCTTCTTTTGCGTCTTATTCATTTGGAGAAGGCGAGCCAGTTTGTTGATCTCCTTAGTGTCTTCCTTCTGCTCTGTCCTCAAGTCCTTCAATTTCTTCGTGTCCTTGATCAAGTTGGCGTTTCCCTGGTTAGTTTTGGGTTCTTCTGTTGTTTTTCTTGGTGCACCGCTAATTCCTGCTTCTTGGTTCACGAATTCTTGTAATCTAGCCATTCTTTCATTCCTCGATGCTGCAGACGGGCAAAACCCGTCCGTTTCCTCCTCTTCCACATCGCTATCCACCTTATCATCGTTATCATTCTCCCCCTTCTTTAACTTCAACTTCTCAACCACAACCACGGCCTGTAACTGCTTGAGTTTACTGATTTTACCGGAATTACTGGCCTGTTTGTCGCCTGTCACTGGCTTCCTCCGCAGATTGCCAGTGAAGGCAGCCCGGTTCTGCTTTTTTTGTAGCCTTTTCTGCTTTCTCAGTAGCTTCCTGCCTCTGATATTGGACTTAAAGCCACTGGAAACCCCTGGGGTCCTCGGCGTGTGTTTCTTCTTGTTGATCTTCATGGTGGTGAGGAGTGGAGGAGAAATAAAGAGAGGTGGCCACGTCCTCTTCTGGCGGGAACGTGGGTTTGTTTACAACGCCACGAGCCTAAACACTTTATTCCTCGACTCGCTTTGTTTCGTACAGAATGTTGGGAAATATTCAAGTAAATTAATAAATAAATAAAGCTGTGAAATAAGAGCAGTTTAAGAAGGTAGTTTACGTGAAATTAGAAATTAGAAAAATCATCAATAGACAGACAGACAGACAAACTGACAGATAAATAAATGAATAAGTTAATGGATTAAGCTATGCAGTAAGATAAGTGTATCAATATAATAAAGTGAGGAATATGTCCCAGTTTCAGCCTTTGCAGCGGCCTTGTGTTTTGACTGCTTGTTGTTCTTCGCTGCTCTCCTTTGTGTGGGTATGTGGTTGATTTTACGTAATTGTGTTGCTCTTGTATTGCCCTGAGTTGCGGGAGTCTTGTTTTTGTCTCTCTAGTTGAAGGTTGATCTTTGAAAACAGTCGTGGTGAAGTTACATGGGTTTTTAATGGCGTTTCTATGGTTCTAGTGACAATTAACAACATTTCTACACTATTTTCAGGAGAAAGACACTTGAGAACCGGGCTCATCACCTCTATGGCCTTTGAAAATTGTCGTGGTGAGAGAGCAAACAGTTTCGGAATACATCAAGCCCTTCTCAAGATCAAGCTCAAGATAAAACACATCAGCTGATTACCAAGAAAACAAGAGACATGAAGGCTTGTTTTCCATCTATTATGCTGTGATTTGGGGCGCCGGCCTTTAAATAACGCAAGGTAAGGGTCTACAATTATTCATACAGTACTGGTGATGATAGATAGCGTGCATATATGTGTGTATAGTGAGTTATATATGGTGGAGAGACACTGGCAGTTTGTATGTGTAGGAAATGTGTAAATATTAAGAAAATTAAAATGTTTTCTGTAGAATTGGTGTGTAAATAGTATCAGGTAAATAATACATGTAATATATACAGTGTAGGTGATTGTAGATATTGTGTGTATAGTGAAGTATGCAGAGATACGGTGGCTCTGTATATGTGCTGGGAATATCTACGGTGGAATTAACCAAACCAACATTTGATGAGGAAGTGATGGGGTTGTGACAGGCACTCAGGCTGCTCCCTCAAGGCCCCACACCTATAAAAAAATCATGCAAATTGGACTCCCTTGACACTCCGCTCCTCTAGCCAAACCATGCTGTCTGTCAGGCCACTCTCTTAGTTAATTTGAGTCCAGTTGTAGGCAAAACTAAAATAACTATACATGAACTTTGATAAATAAGAGAAAGCAAAGGAAATAATAACATAAATCTATGAAAAGTTAGTAAATATAAAGACAAAGAGCCAGACAGCAAGAAAAACATCAGGGACAGCCATGAAAAAGATAAAACAAGCTTATATTTTCCTTACCTAAATCTTACTAAACATTACAACTCTTGAGGTTTACACAGGGAAGGTAAGCTGGGGAAAATAAAGAACTACATTAATTTAAACCTAACCTAAACGAGCCCTTGGATAAAAATACTGTTATTCTGATTGTCTAGCCAAAGGTATTGAGTGTAAAAATAAAAAAATAGGAAAAGAAAAAGAAGGAAATAGTGAAAATAATGACGCAGGTTAGGTTTTGATGTGGTGTTTAGATGAAGTGAGGAATGAAAAAAGAAAGTAAGGAAGATGAATAAAGAAAATAATGACATAAATACTGAGGTGATAATAAATTGTATAACCTGAACTGTATCTCATTGCAGTGTTTAGGTGTGAAAGTAAGAAATCAAAGGAGGAAAAGAAGAAATAAATGAATAAATAAGTGATCATTATACTTACAGTGCTTATGAAATAATAGTTATAATCTGTATCTTATCTGTATCTTTTTTTATATGAAACCTTATCTTACTGTGTCATAAAAAAAATAAAATAAAAAAATAAAATATATATATACAGTTCAAATTCTATCACTTTATAAACCACTTAAGTATACATGCCATTAACTTACTCATTTTAAACTCATATGGCTCAAAAACCAACACCACACCTACTATTTCACTATCACCCATTCCTACACAGTAAAAAACACTATTTCCATCACTATTTGGTGGGGAGAGGGAAGGGGGGTGCAGTTCATGAAGGCAATAAAGAGTGTGTTAGTGTGTTCAGGTTTCAGTGACTGTGGTGTATGTGCAGGTGGTGATGGCAGTGGTGGCCTGGCTGGTGTTGTCGGCTGTCCTGCTGGTCGGTTCCCTCGGCCTGCAGACCTGCCTGTCTGTCCTTCTCTCTGTTATCCTCTTCGGCTGTGGGTGAGTGCATTCCAGGCCTCAACATTGCATTCCAGGCCTCTACAGTGCATTCCAGGCCTCTACAGTGCATTCCAGGCCTATACAGTGCATTCCACACCCCTACAGTGCATTCCAGGCACCTACAGTACATTCTATTGCTATACAGTGCATTCCAGGCCTCTGTAGTGCATTCTAGGTCTATACAGTGCATTCCAGGTCTTTTAGTGCATTCCAGGTCTCCAGTGCATTCCAGGCCCCTACAGTGCATTCTACAGTACAGTACATTCTATTGCTATACAGTGCATTCCAGGCCTCTGTAGTGCATTCTAGGTCTATACAGTGCATTCCAGGTCTTTTAGTGCATTCCAGGCCTCTACAGTGCACTCTACAGTGCATTCTAGGCCTCTACAGTGCATTCTGAGCCTCTACAGTGCATTCCAGGCCTCTGTAGTGCATTCTAGGTCTATACAGTACATTCCAGGTCTTTTAGTGCATTCCAGGTCTCCAGTGCATTCTAGGCCTCTACAGTGCATTCTAGGCCTCTACAGTGCATTCTGGGCCTCTTCAGTGCATTTCAGGCCTCTACAGTGCATTCCAGACCCCTACAGTGGATTCCAGGCACCTACAGTACATTCTATTGCTCTACAGTGCATTCCAGGCCTCTATAGTGCATTCTAGGGCTATACAGTGCATTCCTGGCCTTTTTAGTGCATTCCAGGTTTATACATTGCATTATAGGCTCCTACAGTGCATTCCAGGCCCCATAAGTTCATTCTATTGCTCTACAGTGCATTCCAGGTCTCTACAGTGCATTATATTGCTCTACAGTGCATTCCAGTCCTCTGTAGTGCATTTCAGGTCTCCAGTGCATTCTAGGGCTATACAGTGCATTCCAGACCTTTTAGTGCATTCCAGGTCTCCAGTGCATTCCAGGCCTCTACAGTGCATTCTAGGCCTCTACGGTGCATTTTAGGCCTCTAGTGCATTCTAGGGCTCTACAGGGCATTCCAGGCCTTTTTAGTGCATTCCAGACCTCTATAGTGTATTCTAAGGCTCTGCAGTGCATTCCAGACCTCTTTAGTGCATTTCAGACCTCTACAGTGTATTCCAGGCCTCTACATGCATTCTAAGCCTCTATAAGTACATTCCAGTGTTTTATAATTCCTAAATTTTGTTCGTCTATAGTTTTGAGTTTTTCGGATACAGGATTGTTTTTTTTTTATGTTTATGATTTAAATTGAGGTTATTATTGTATATTGTGTGTTCAGTATTCATTAGGTAAGGTCAGTGTTTGTCTGATTGTTGTTGTTGTTGTTGTTGTTATGCATGTATTGTTTGTGTAGTATATTGTGTATTGTATTATGTTATTCAGTAAGTAAGAATGGTAATAATCTCTCTCTCTCTCTCTCTCTCTCTCTCTCTCTCTCTCTCTCTCTCTCTCTCTCTCTCTCTCTCTCTCTCTCTCTCTCTCTCTCTCTCTCTCTCTCTCTCTCTCTCTCTCTCTCTCTCTCTCTCTCTCTCTCTCTCTCTCTCTCTCTCTCTCTCTCTCTCTCTCTCTCTCTCTCTCTCTCTCTCTCTCTCTGTGTGTGTCAGATGGCTGGTGGCGCTGCGGTGGTGTTGCCTGGAGGAGAGCGAGCAGATGTGGCTAAACATTCACCGTGCCCACCTGCCACTGCCCAGGGACCACCACGACAAGGTGAGCGGTGACCTGACCTGACCTCACCTGACTCAGCCTAACATAACATAACCTGATAGATAATTTTTTCCCAGAGAAGAAGCGCAGAGGAGTCAAGATTTGTGTGCGTGAATTCATTACTGTGATAGCCTTTAAATTCTGTCATTTTTTCAGCACCTAAAGTGTATGTGTCTTATTCATTTATTTACTCAAGACACATGACTTAATTTGACTTGATTGGCTGAAAAAAAGACTAACACATCACAGCTACCACTTGTTTGTTTTATAGTTGTACTGAATGGCTGAAAAAAAAGACTAACACATCACAGCTACCACTTGTTTGTTTTATAGTTGTACTGAATGGCTGGAAAAAAAGACTAACACATCACAGCTACCACTTGTTTGTTTTATAGTTGTACTTAATGGCTGAAAAAAAAGACTAACACATCACAGCTACCATTTGTTTGTTTTATACTTGTACTGAATCGAGTGATAGTTAGCATGACTATTACGGCTGTCCTCACTCCCAGATAGGTCATTGCAGGAGGGTCGTTACTGTTATTTTTGCAAGTGTTGTGGGTCACCGGCTATCTTGCTGTCTGAGGGAATAACTTATTCTCCCTGGCTGTGTTGCTGTGAAGGGGGAAATAACCGTAATCTTCCCTGGCAGTGTTGCTGTGGGGGAAGTCATCACCGTCCCTCCCCCACAGGTGTTCGGCAGCATCCAGTTGAACAGCAGCGTGGAGAAGCAAGACCGGCGGGTGACAGGTTCCAGCCTCATCGACGAGCAGCTGCAGAGTGTGGTGGGGCTGGTGGTGCGAGACTTTGTGCTCAACTGGTACACAGAGCTCTCGGGACACCAGGCCTTCCTTGGGCAGCTGCACCGCTCCCTACAGCACTCCCTGGTGGTGCTGGCCAATAGGTGAGGCTGCTCTTGGTGCTCCTGCTGGTGGTAGTGATGATCTCCTTTGTTTTTTTGTTTTTTTTCTCATTATTGCTGCTATTTCATTATTTTAGCTTTATTTGGTGTTGTTGTGAGGTTAATGGTGGTGGTGGTGGTGATAATAATGGGTGCTTCTTCCCATTTTCTCCTCATGGCCACTTACACATCACCACTAAAACTTTTAATTGTTGTTATTCTGAGATTGGTGGTGGTGGTGGTGGTGGTGGTGGTAATGGTGACCCTCCCCCAACAGGTGCAAGAGCATGGACTGGGTGGGATACCTCACGACGCGCCTGGTGGATGACATTGCCTCACACCTGCGGCTGTTCCGGGAGGCGCGGTCGGCCCTGGCGCGGGGCAAGACGGGGAAAGAGGAGCTCATTGACCAGTTTTTTGAGCGGGAAGCGGAGAAGGAGAAGGATATTTGTCGCGATGAAGTGTGTCTCAAGCCGGATGCTGAGAAAGGTGTGTGTGTGTGTGTGTGTGTGTGTGTGTGTGTGTCTGTGTTACTGTTTTCTCTCATCTGGTCATTCCTCCTGTTGGTGTCAATTCTTTGCTTCTGTCACCTCTTCTTTGTCTGTGTGTGTCTTTTGTGTGTTTTTCTCTGTCTATCTCTCTGTCTGTCTGTCTGTCTGTCTGACTATATTTGTCCAATCTTTTCTTCATTCCATATACATTTGTTGCACCTGTCACCTCCTTTTATGTGTGTGTGTGTGTGTGTGTGTGTGTGTGTGTTTGCTGCAGTACACAGGGCCTGAGCTACACTCCTCTGCTTATCTGTGTATCCATTACAGACTTTCCATTACTTGTACTCTAAGGGAAAACAAAAACAAATATTAACCTCCCCCCCTCCCCCTCATCCCCCCATCCCGCTCCCCAGACTACCTGAGTGACCTGGCGGAGATAGTGCTGTACTACATTCTGCCGCCCGAGGACTTCTCCAACGCCCCCCTGCGTGCCGCCGTGCTGGAGATTCTGGTGTCCTCCGTCATCCTGCCTGTCATCACCCTCATCTCGGATCCAGACTACATCAACACCCTCATCATCTGGGCTGTGAGTCATTCCATGCTTTTTTATTTATTTATTTATTTGTTTATTTGTTTTATTTTTTATTGCGGTATCATTTTCAGTGTTTTGTATTTGTTTATTTGTTTTTTTATTTATTTTTCTTTATTCTGGTATAATTTTTTTTTTTCCTGTTTGTTTATTTTATTGTATTTTCAGTTTTTGTATTTGTTTATCTTTTTATGTTCTTTTTTCTTTGTATTCTGGCATCATTTCCTGTTTTTTTATTTATTTATTTTATCCTGGTATCATTTCAATTTTTTTCTATGTATTTACCAGTGTTTTTATCTATATTTTTTGTATTTGGCATAATTTTTTTGTTATACAATGAAGCATTATGTAACTCTCTCTCTCTCTCTCTCTCTCTCTCTCTCTCTCTCTCTCTCTCTCTCTCTCTCTCTCTCTCTCTCTCTCTCTCTCTCTCTCTCTCTCTCTCTCTCTCTCTCTCTTCCCCCCAGTGCACGGGCATCCCAGTGACCAGTGAGCTCTTTGTGACGGTGATCAAGGGAACCAACAATGTGGATGAGCTGGAGGCCGTTCGCAGTCTGGTGGTGAAGGAGACAGCCAGCCTGGTGTGTGTGTGTGTGTGTGTGTGTGTGTGTGTGTGTGTGTGTGTGTGAACATTAATATTCTGTCTGTTTGTCTGTCTGTCATCATCTCTTCTGTGTGTTTGTCTGTCTGTTTGTCAGCATTTATTATGTGTTTGTATCTGTCATCATCAGTTCTACCTGCCTGTCTGTCTGTTTGTCAGCATTAATTCTGTCTGTTTGTCTGTCTGTCATCATCATTTTGTTTGTTTGTTTGTCTGTCTGTCAACATTAATTCTCTGTTTGTCTGTCATCATCATCAGTCCTGTCTGTCTGTCAACATTAATTCTTTGTTTGTCTGTCATCATCATCAGTTCTGTTTGTCTGTCTGTCTGTCTGTCTGTCAACATTCATTCTGTTGGTCCTTCTGTCAGTCTGTCAACAATCATCGCTTTACTGATCCAACCTCCCTTTCTTCCTCTTCCCCTCACTCCCCCCAGAGGTCAAGGGACTCTGGCAACAGGGACGAGGGGTCAGAGGTGAAGCAGCAGCTGGGGAGCCTGGAGTTCATCAAGCGGGTCATTGACAACAGGATCAACCGCATCGACAAGGGCTCCGAAACAGACTCCATGGGTGAGTGTCCACTTCCCTCCACTTTAAAACATCTTCCACTAAACATTCCAAGGCTGTCCAAACACTTCCAGCACTCATTCCAGCCTTTTCTCTCCATTTTAAGACTGTCCAAACACTTCCAGCACTCATTCCAGCCTTCTCACTCCATTCCAGGGCTGTCCAAATACTTCCAGCACTCATTCCTGCCTTCTCTCTCCATTCTAAGACTGTCCAAACACTTCCAGCACTCATTCCTGCCTTCTCTCTCTTCCAGGCACTTATTCCAGCCTCCTCTCTCTATTCCAGGCACTTATTCCAGCCTCCTCTCTCTATTCCAAACATACCAGCCTTCCCTCTATTCCAGCCTTCTCCCACACAGCTCCAGCATTCATTCCAGCCTCCTCTCCATTCCAGGACTCTCAGTGAATTTGGACTACCGCAAGCTGGCGCGCGGCAAACTGTTCCAGCTGCCCCTCGAGGCCATCCTGAAGAACAGCCTCACCCTCGACCACTTCCTTAAGTACATGGCATCCATCAACACACAGCACTACCTCAACCTGTACCTCAATATTGAGTGTAAGTATGTGTGTGTGTGTGTGTGTGTGTGTGTGTGTGTGTGTGTGTGTGTGTGTGTTGGATTGGGTTAGTAGGAGGTGCAGTTAGGGCTGATATTACTAAGAGATAGGTTGTAACACTCTTTCTCTCTCTCTCTCTCTCTCAGCTAAATCACAGCCCTCTAACTTCACCTTCTCACTCTCTAACCCTAAAACAACCTAAATACCCTTGACACACTCGTAACATCTTTCAGTCACTTCCTAACCCCTAAAACACTGCTAACACTCACCTGACAACCTCCAGACACACTAATCTTTCTTCACACACTCTTTTACTCCTTAAACAACCAAATGGGGATCAAAATGCCCTCTTAACACCATTTACTCACTCCCAAACTTCCTAATATAACCCGAACTCACTTACCTCACCCTAAACAGCCTTTTTTGACACCCTAACACCCAAAAAACACAAAAAAAAATCACACAAAATTACCGAAAACCTTCTCAAACAACCCCAACTACCCAGGCTGGCGAACGACGGTGAACGAGCGTCTCTGTGCCCTGGAGCTGGAGCGGCTGCAGCACCTGGAGGAGTCTGGGGTGCAGGGGTCGGGTGTTACTATGCTGGATATCTGCCACGATCACTTTTCGGCCCAATGACCTTTCGTCCCACAAAGAGGAGGCTGAGATGATCTACGAACAGTACTTGTCCGAGAAGGTGAGGGTGTGTGTGTGTGTGTGTGTGTGTGTGTGTGTGTGTGTGTGTGTGTGTGTGTGTGTGTGTGTGTGTGTGTGTGTGTGTGTTGAATTAGCTTAAAATTTTTGAAAGAAGAAAAGGAAAATAGAAAAAAGAAAGAGGAAAGAAAGATTTATGTACAAAAACACCACCACCACCACCACCACCACCAACAACAACAACACTACCAACAACAACAACAACAATAACAGCAACAACAACAACAGCAATACCATAAGTAGAAGAGAGAAAGTTAAGCTTGACTATATACTAATCTCTCTCTCTCTCTCTCTCTCTCTCTCTCTCTCTCTCTCTCTCTCTCTCTCTCTCTCTCTCTCTCTCTCTCTCTCTCTCTCTCTCTCTCTCTCTCTCTCTCTCTCTCTCTCTCTCTCAGGCCAGCCCCCGTGTGGTCATGGACGACAGCATAGTGAAAAGGCTAATTCTTCGTATGCGTTCGGAAAAAGTCAGCGAGACCTGGTTTGACGAGGTGCAGTCCGCCCTGTTCCTCACCCTGCAGGAGGCCGACCTATTCCTGCCGGCTTTCAGGAGGTGTGTGTGTGTGTGTGTGTGTGTGTGTGTGTGTGTGTGTGTGTGTGTGTGTGTGTGTGTGTGTGTGTGTGTGTGTGTGTGTGTGTGTGTGTGTGTGTGTGTGTGTGTAATTCTTCCTTTTTTATTTATTTATTTTCTTTTTTTTTTTTTTTTTTTTTTTGGTGTGTTGTTTTTCTTTCACAGCTCTCTCTCTCTCTCTCTCTCTCTCTCTCTCTCTCTCTCTCTCTCTCTCTCTCTCTCTCTCTCTCTCTCTCTCTCTCTCTCTCTCTCTCTCTCTCTCTCTCTCTCTCTCTCTCTCTCTCTCTCTCTCTCTCTCTCTCTCTCTCTCTCTCTCTCTCTCTCTCTCTCTCTCTCTCTCTCTTCTTTTTTCTCATTCTGTCATCTCTGTTTCTTCCACCATTTCTCCCTTTGCATCTCTCACTCCTCTCCTCCCTTCTCAATCTCAGCCGTCCATTCTTCTCCCTGTCTCACCCTTCCTCTTGTGTCGGCAGGTCCATGTGGTATATTAAGCTGCTTGCCGAACTGGACTTGTTGAAAGATGTGTCCAGGTCAGATGAGGAAGATACCCAGTCTCTCGATGATGTCAGCTTCAACTCTCTAGAACAGGTGTGTGTGTGTGTGTGTGTGTGTGTGTGTGTGTGTGTGTGTGTGTGTGTGTGTGTGTGTGTTATTTGTTTATGTATTTGTTGGTTTTTGTGTCTCTGTGTGTGTGTGTGTGTGTGTGTGTGTGTGTGTGTGTGTGTGTGTGTGTGTGTGTGTGCGTGTGTGTATGTGTGTTATTTGTTTATGTATTTGTTGGTTTTTGTGTGTGTGTGTGTGTGTGTGTGTGTGTGTGTGTGTGTGTGTGTGTGTGTGTGTGTGTTAGGTTATGTGTGTGTTTGTTTTCCTTGTTTGTCTTTGTTTTTATTTTGGTGTGTTCTGTTCTGTATTCTCAGTCTTTCTTCTTTTTCTCACCACTATTCTGTCCACCTCCATAGTGCAAGAGTTAGCCAGTATTCTCAGTCTTCTTTCTCTCACCACTATTCTGTCCATCTCCCTAATGCAAGAGTTCACCAGTATTCTCAGTCATTCATCCCTTTCTTGGGTAAAATGAAATTCCCTGCCTGCTTCTGTGCTTCCTCCTTCCTATGACTTACTTGTCACCAGCCACTCCCCCACCACTCTTTGCTCTCAAATAGGCCTTTTATTTTATCTCTCTAAATTTGTGTTGCCATTAGCCAGTGCCCCTCTTATATAAAAATTCTCTCTCTCTCTCTCTCTCTCTCTCTCTCTCTCTCTCTCTCTCTCTCTCTCTCTCTCTCTCTCTCTCTCTCTCTCTCTCTCTCTCTCTCTCTCTCTCTCTCTCTCTCTCTCTCTCCCCCCCCCCCAGGCCGAGGAAGGGGACAGCCTGTGCCAGCCCACCGTTGCCCTGAGCAGCAGCAGCAGCGGGGGAGGCTCCTAAGACAGGGGACTCCCACTCTACCTCCTCCGGCCACTCCACACAGTCCGATGAGAAGTACCTCCGCAGCGTGTCCAGGAGCTCCTCTCGTGCCCAGTCCCCCCAGCCCGGCTCCCTCCACCCCTCCCCCTGCCACACCCGCTCCCCCAGCCTCACCAAGGCCGCCACCCTCACCGCCAGGATTATTGATACTGGTTAGTTCAGGTTAGGTTAGGTTAGGTTGGGTTTGTTGGGCTCAGGTCAGGTTTTTGTTTGTTTGGGTCATCAGGTTTGGTTTGCTGTGTCAGGTTGGATTTGGTTTGTTTGGGTCAGGTCAGGTTGGGTTTGTTTAAAACACTTTAAACACACCAAACACACACAAAAACACCCAAAAACACCTAAAACACACCAAAACACCCCCAAACACACCAAAACACACCCAAATACACCAAAACAAACCAGAACACACCAAAACAAACCAAAATAAACCAAAACAAACCAAAAACACATCCAAAACACAACAAAACACACACGAAAACACACACAAAACATACCCAAACACTACAAAAACAAACCAAAACACACCCAAAACACACCCAAACAAACCAAAACACACCCAAAACACACCCAAAATACAACCAAAACTGCACCAAAACGCACCCCACAATTAACAACACCCCACACCCACAGAGATCGTGCGTGAGGCTGCCAAGTCACACGCCATCTATATTGTGAGTGTGATGCGGCGCGACCTGTCCGGCCAGGAGGAGCTGTGGCACGTGTTCAGAAGGTACTCGGAATTCTACGACTTCCACCTGTCCCTGGTGACTAAGGTGGGTGCTGTGGGTAGAGGGGGTGCTGGTGGAGGGATGGGTATTGTGTCTTGGTTTTGTTAGTGGATAGGTGAAGAGAGTGTGTTTGTATGTGTGTAAGTTTGTGTAGTGTGTGATTGGTGTCTGGTGTAATGATAGATAGAATGTTATGTTTTTTCTTCTATTTTCTCATCTTTCATGTGCCTCTTTGTTCATTTTTTTCTATTTTTATCCTTTCATTTCTCCTCTTCCTCTCTTTTCCTTCCTTCTCATCCTTTTCTTTGCTTTTTTCCTCTCCATCTCTTCCTTTCCCTTCTTTCTCTCCTTTTCTTCTCCTTTTTCCTTCCCTTCTCTCCTCACTCCTCCCTTCTTTCCTTTCCTTCCCTTCTCTCCTTTCCCTCCCTTCTCTCCTTTCCCTTCTCTTCCCCTCCCATTCCTTCCCCTTCCCTCCCCTTCCCTCCCCTCCCTCCCCTCCCCTCTTACCATCACCCACCAAGCCATCAAACTCACCAGTCCAACATAGTTCCCAGAGCTTTCATCGGTGTCGTTCCCAAGCAAGAGGATGCTAAACAACCTTGCCGCCGCTGGTTTCTGGAGAAGAGGAAATCTGAGCTGGACGAGTGGCTGCAGACAATCATGGCCCCCTCCACTATACAGGCACATTCAGGCTTGCCTAGAGGCTATTCAGAGGTTCCTTGACCAGACATCCTACCTGTCTTCCCAGCCACAGAATTTGGCAAAGAAGGTGGGGTGTTTTAAGGGTGTTTTGAGGGGCTTGGGAGTGTTTTGGGGTGTTTTGAGGGGGTTTAGGGGTGTTTTGGGGGTGTTTTGAGGGGGTTTGGGGGTGTTTTGGGGTGTTTTGGGGGGTGTTTAGGGATGTTTTGGGGATGTTTTGGGGATGTTTTGGGGTGTTTTGGGGATGTTTTGGGATGTTTAGGGGTGTTTTGAGGGGGTTTGGGGGTGTTTTGGAGTGTTTTGGGGTGTTTGGGTGGTTTTGCGGAGTGTTTTGGATGTGTGTGTGGTGTGTTTTTTGGGTCATCTATACATTTCAACTGTTGGTAACACACACACCCTCCTTGCCCCTTCCTCATATATAAATTCAGAAAAGTTTATCATGGCATCTATAGATTTAAACCACTTTCCAACTCCCTTCCGTTTAAGTTACATATATTCAGTAAAGTTTATCATGTCATCAATACATTTCAGCCATTACCAACTCTCATCCTCTTATATAAATTTAGAAAAGCTTATCGTGGCGTCTATAGATTTAAGCCACTTTGCAACACTCTTCTGTTTAAACCACGTATATTCAGTAAAGTTTATCATGTCATCTATACATTTCAACCATTACCAACACTTCCTCTTATATTAATTCCTCTTCTATAAATTAAAAAAAGCTTATCATGGCGTCTATAGATTTAAACCACTTTTGAACACCCTTCCATTTAAGATACATATATTCATTAAACTTCATCATGTCATCTATACATTTCAACCATTACTGACACACACACCCTCCTCCACCCCCTGCTGTCCCTGCATGAAGGTGGAGGACAACCTCATGGTGCCCCTGAAGGCTGGTGTCCACAATGTGAGTCGGGCAGTGCGTTCCATGCCAGACACGGTGCTGAACACAGTGGACGGCATGGTGGATGGACTCTACCCGCCGGTTCGTCAAGCCAACACACCCGAGACTGGTCGCCAACACTGACTACACCCACCGTGGCTCATTTGACCTGGAGGTGTGTGTGTGTGTGTGTGTGTGTGTGTGTGTGTGTGTGTGTGTGTGTGTGTGTGTGTGTGTGTGTGTGAAGTGAGTAGGAATGGAGGGAGGAGAGAAAGAGAAGGCAAGGAAGGAAAGAGGAGAGAAAGCAAAGGGGGAGGGAGGAGAGAAAGGAGAGAAAGTAGGGAGAGAGGAGAGAAAGTGAGAAGAGAGGGAGAAGAGAAAAGACAAGGCAGAGAGGGAGAGAGAAAGGAGTGTTTTGTGAATGTGTGTGTGTCTGTTTCTCTTGCATTTAAGTATTTATGTTCATTTTGTATCTTATTTATGTTTATTTTATGGTGTGTGTGTGGTGTGTGTGTGTGTGTGTGTGTGTGTGTGTGTGTGTGTGTGTGGTGTGTGTGTGTGTGTGTGTGGTGACGGCTTCCTGTGCCTGCAGGGAGACGAGAACATCCCGCTGCGCATCCTGCTACAACTGATGGACGAGGTGTTTGACCTGCGCAGCAAAGACCAGTGGTTCCGCCGCCGCATCATGCTGTTCCTCAGGCAGATCCTCAAGGCAATGTTCGGCGACATTGTCAACCGGCGCATCGTGGACTACGTGGCCTTCATCACCTCCCCGGAGCAGGTGGCGGACTACGTCAAGACCTTCAAGTGAGTTATCGGGCTCCTTCCTGGGGTGTTCTTGGAGGGTAGTCTTGTTATTTTGTATTATTTTGTGTTATTTACATCCCTGTCGCTGTTACGTCCCCTGAGGAGGTTGCCAACTACTGCATCACACCAGAACAGCTACGGATTGTCCCTCTCCACCCATGCCTCCCTGCCAAGCACCACACGTTATACTCTTGTCTCTCTTGGCAGGGAGTCACTGTGGCCCAATGGAACCCTGGTGGCCCCCTCGGCGGAGCGGGACGCAGCCATCAAGATGAGGACCAGGGGTGGCGGCGCGCACCTGCATGCTGGCCAGTATCTCAGGTGAGTGGCCAGCTGTGTGTCCAGCTGCACCACCTGTCTCCCCCACCCCCACCACCTGCTGTGTCAGGGGAAGGGGCAGGGTTGGTCAGTGTGTGCTGTGGGGCCTTTGCTGTACCCTGTATTTGCTGAGTGAAGAAGAGAATGGTTTAAGCCAGACACAAAACACATTATTTTATCCCCTTAATTCCACTGGCTCAACCTGTCTTCTGCTGCTCACCTACACCAGAAACTAACCCCCTCTTCCTCCTCCTCCTCCTCCTCCTCCTCCTCCTCCTCCTCCTCCTCCTCCTCCTCCTCCAACAGATGAGCTGAAGGCCATCCTGGGGAGCCAGACGACAGCCCGGGGTGTGTTGGGGGTCTACGACACAGTGCAGTGGCCAGCGCTCAACAGACGGCTGGTGTATGTGCTGCTGGAGGGCATGGTAGAGTCTCTGCTGGCCAATCAGAGGCAGATCCCACCCCTGCTCAGGTGAGGACAGGGAGGCAGGGAGGTGGGGGGGGTATTGTATGGATACAGACAGAAAGGGAGGGAAAGAAGGGTATTGTGTGAAGAGAGATGGAAGGAAGGAGACTAGAGAGATGGAGAGAAGAAAAGTGAGGTATGCTGAATAGAGAGAGAGATAGAGAGCCATTTTTTGTAAGCCAGTGTAGATAAGATGAGGTATTCAAGAAGGGAGTGAGAGAAAGGAGCAGTATTGTGTGGAGGGAGAGAGAGAGAGAGAGAGAGAGAGAGAGGAGAGAGAGAGAGAGAGAGAGAGAGAGAGAGAGAGAGAGAGACACAGCAAGAGAGATCACTGCCGGAAGGGAGAGATAGAGAAAGGTATCATAAGATTAGAGAATTAAGATACAGGGGAAAGAGATACAGCCCTTTAAATGACCCTTAATGACCAATCACCATTTATCCCCACCCTAACCTTTCTGTCACCTGAACTCCACTTCTCACAATCCCCCAGAAGGTCACAGGATAGATGCAACCTTTCTGTGACCTGTCGTGACCTCAGTTTCCCCCCACAGGTCACTCCATGCCGGGGTCGTCGCGCATCACTGCCAAGCACGTGCCCCACTCCAGGCGTGCCCCGCTCCGACAGATGATGAGAAGGAGGAGGGAGCAGCAGCAGCAGGAGGAGAAGGAGGAGGAGGTGAGGGTAGTGGTGGTGGTTGTAGTTGGAGGAATACAAAGGAAGCCCAAACAACTTACAAGGCTGTTTGGGTGATTGTCCTGTGCTACTAATGGGTGAGACAGGATAGCAAAGGAGGAGAGGTGATGGAGGAAGAGGAAGAAGAGGAGGAGGAGGAGGAGGAGGAGGAGTTGTAAATGTTGGAGAAGAAAGGAAGGAGATAGGGAGTAGAAAGATAAAGAGAGAGAAAGAAGAAAGAGGAAGATTTGGTAGAATTTTAAAAGTAAAACAAAACAAAAAACGAGAGGAAGAATTCTTGATAATTGAGAAGAGAAGAAGAGAAAAGGAGGAGGAGGAGGAGATAACAAGTGTGTGAAAAGGAGGAAGAATGGAAGAGTGAAAAACTGTTTCTTGAGAATGAATAAGGAAAGAAAAGGAGGAAGAGGGGGAAGAAGACGACAAGGAGGAAGAGGAGTAGGAGGAGGAGGAAGAAATGTGTTGCTTTCATTCCATTGGGTGGTTGTATTAGCACTAAAGTGTGTGTGTGTATGTGTGTTTCATTGCCAAAGATTCAAAATGTGTGTGTGTGTGTGTGTGTGTGTGTGTGTGTGTGTGTGTGTGTGTGTGTGTGTGTGTGTGTGTGTGTGTGTGTGTGTGTACATATTTAATTCTACATATCACGGCACAGAAAGCATCTTATTTATTTATTCTTTAAGTCACTCGTTTGCAGATCTGAAATTGAGTTAAGCCAATGTATTAGCAATGTTGTGAAGTGTTGCTGGTGATGACAATAGTGGGGATAGTGAAGTGGCGGACGACCTGACCAACAATTAAGTGGATTAAAAATTATAATAGTTGAGTCTTGAGTTATTTTTTGACATTAATGCAGTTTTCATGATTTGCTTGTGTTGATAATAAGATTTGAGAGAGAGAGAGAGAGAGAGAGAGAGAGAGAGGGAGAGAATGATGCGATTAAACCTTATGTGAGAGAGATTCTTGCAATATTTTCATCTTATATTTAAAAAGAAAAAAAGACTTTATAAGTAGTCCCAGTTTCTCAAAAGGGGGAAAAAAGGTATATTTTATAGTTATGTTCGTATCATGTCAAAGAGTTATTTTATATTCTTATTCGATTTATTTAAGTTTATTTTAATGTGGAAAAGAACCAAGCCATGATCTGATCGTGAACAAAAACAACAACTACAATTAATTATACATTTTTATTTGAGATTAGTGATAAGAAAAAATATAATTTAATTCATACAGTCAGTGCTAGTACATATCTTGTGATCTTTGCGTGTGTATATTTATTTCAGGGCATTGTATAAGTATATGTATTTCAATATATATATATATAAAAATCAAATGAAAAAAATACTATATTTGCATAAATACTCGAGTTATTTTATTTGTATCCTGGTTGTCCTATCAATAGCAACAAATAAATGTATAAATTAAATATATAGTTAGGAAGCTTTCTTGAGCACACGCCCTTGTCAGCAGAGAGAGAGAGAGAGAGAGAGAGAGAGAGAGGTGAGGAGAGCAGCAGGAGAGAAACGCATTACAGAAGATAGAAAAATGCAATAAGAGAAAGAACTGATAAAAAGAGCCTGGAGAAGGTCGAGGGGATAAAGGAGAATGAGATGGAGGGATGAAAATGCGGAAGAAATGCAGAGGATGGGGGCGCACAGACACAACTGAAGGGATACGTACATTGCGCCAACCCGACTATAAGTAAAGGCCAAAGAGTAAAAGATCAAGAACAAGCAGGTGAGAGAGATGCAAGGGACAAGCAAGTGGAGGAATCGTACATTGCGCCAACCTCTCACATCAAAACAAGTGACAAGCGGTGCATATGGAGCCGTAGGAACATACTCACCTCTGCCACGTGCCATGACTGCGAGGGCGACCGCCGATGTGGACGAGAGAGAATTGAGATGCCTTTTTGATGGATGGGAGTGTTGGACCTCTTATTTAGGAAGAAAGGTTGCAAATATAAAGGTTTAGAGAGAAAGATTACGATATTATATTGCAAGTCTTTCTCATAATGCATGTAGTTTTGTCTGCACGGCCTTTGGAAGATGAGGGTGATGAAAACAAGGGCTATGGGGAGCTGGAGCACAAAGACGCGAGACAGCTGGGCCTGGTGGAAGGGAGTGCACCAGACGCGAGATATTGGGGACAACATAGCAGCCCATCCACCAAGGAGTAATGAGGCCAAGATGAAGGAGGAGGGGGAGGGGAGGGGAGAGGAGGAAAGGGCAGCAGAGATCAGGACTCGGGCACCAAATATCTTCTATTTTCCCCAGCCTAAGTTTCCTGCACCTTGGAAGACACACGTACACTGCTTTCTCCACTCTCCGCCACGGTACAACAATATCAGAATTGAATAGAATGAACTTGGAAATGTATTAAAAGAGAAAGCAAATAAAAACAACTCTTGAAAACCTTAAGAAGAAGAAGAACAAGTAGAAGAAGTAGAAGAAATAGAAGTAGAAAACTTGAAAACCTTTAAAATACACGAAAATGAAATAAGGAATTAGTTGATAGGTCATTTTATATTTTATTTATTCTCATATCTTATAAACACATTCAAATACGAACAAGAAAACGAAAAATAATAATAAATAAATAAATAAATAAATATATGTACAAAAAAAAAAAAAGAGAGATCATGAATGGATTACTATGACCGTAGTGTTTATATTTTTACTTTCTTATATTTCAAATACACTCAGTTACCACAAATATGAAGGTGCCCAAACTGGATTCATTATAATTATTTTCTCGTCTTCTAGAAATCCCAAATATCACAAAAAATAGATGCGCAGACTAAATTAATATATATTTCCTGGCAGAATATATCATTACTATGTATCTATTAATCATTATTTTCTCATCTAAAAAGAATCAGATACCAATGAATAAATAAATAGATAAATAAATAAATAAATAAAGAAATAGAAATGAACAGATTGAATTAATAAATATTTCGTGGCGGCTTCTTATAATTTTGCGTCTGTTAATCATTACTTTCTCACATAAAATCCTTAAATACCAAATAAAAAATAAGAAATAAAAAATAAATAAGTAAATAAATAAAGTAACAATACAGATTAAATTCACATTTCCTGGCAGCCTCTTGAAATTATTATATTATTATTTTCTCATCTAAAATCCTCTTATGTCATAAAAATTAAATAAATAAATAAACTAAAGATGCACAGACAAAATTAACAAGCATTTCATTGCAGCCTATTATAATTCTCATCATCATTATGCATTTATTAATCATTACTTTCTCATCAACAACAATCAAATACGATAAATAAATAAAATAAACAAACCAATAGGTAAAATAAAATAGATAAAATATTAAAAGTGCTCAGATTAAAACTTGAAAGATGAACACCCTGCGATCACTTGGAGGAGGAAGCTGGCGGAGGGAAGGATGTTGCCTGCTCCTCGTGGGGTAATTATATTCATTATTTGTGTTTGGTGGTGTCTGTCATGGTGGTGTGAGGTGCTGGGGTGATGCACTGTGCTTGGTGTTGCTTGGGGTGATGTGTGGCAGTGTTTGGTTTGGTTTATTTTGGTTTTCTTTGAGTGTTTGTAAGGCAACACGTGTCGGAGAGAGGGGGGGGTAGGTGAGGGTGGTTATACATTTCCCTCACGACTACTACTACTACTACTACTACTACTACTGCTACTACTACTACTACTACTACTACTACTATATGATGTTATTTAATGCATATTATTACATACTTAACAAATCAAGTTCACTCGTTAAACAACCGTTACGTTAAACACTCGTTATAATGATCAATATCTAAACTCAATCTGCGTATTATTTACTATTGTTTATTTCTACATACTTAACAAGCCAATTCACTCGTTAAACAGGCATTACGCTAAACACTCGTTATAATTATCAGTATTTATCTCAGTCAATCTGCTTATTAGTTTACTACTGTTTATTTCTACATAATTAATAAGCCAATTCACTCGACAAGGCAATTCGCTCGTTAGGCAAACAATTGTATATTTAGGAAAAAAAATGTTATAAATATTAATAGTTTTCTAATTAATTTAACCCTTTCGCTGGTATGGTCGTCCCTCCTTGACCTTCCCAGCACTGTAATAACTGCTTCCATGGAGACACAGGAGAGAAAAGAGGAAAAGCAGAAGTTATTATTGTCTTTTTAAGCTACTAAAATATTTACGAGAGGCTTGCACACTAAACACTGTTTTAAAAAGCTACAGGCATCAAAGATTTGTCTAGCAGTGAAAGGGTTAAACTGTTATTAATCCGGTGCTTTACAGTGCTACAAACTTAACTAGCCAATTTACTCGTTAGGCAGCTATTACTTCAAACACTCGTTATAATTATCAATATTTTCTTTAATTATAACTATTAATATCTCTTCACTAACTCAGGTATTATCAATCATTACTTTGTACTATACTTAACAAGCCAGTTCGCTCGTTAGGCAAAATACACCAAACAATTATTAGGTAATTTATCTCTTTAGCTCATATTGCTGGTAAATTATAACTGTCTGATATATGAAATACAATATGAACATAAATGAAATTATTATTGTTGTTGTTGTTGTTGTTGTTGTTGTTGTTGTTGTTGTTGTTGTTGTTATTATTATTATTATTATTATTATTATTATTATTATTATTATTATTATTATTATTATTATTATTATTATTATTTTGTCTCTTAATTACCTCGAGTGCAAAAATAAATCAGGCATTCTTACTATTAATATACAATTATTATTTTATTATTATTATTTTATCAAGTCTAACTCAGTAAACTATAAATGTTTACCATATAAAACAGAAAACTAATATCAAAACAATAAATTAGGTAGAACTATTATAATAACTGAATTCTCTATTATTATCTTTATTATCTTGACGGAAGTACTATAATTATTGATTCTCTATTGTTATCCTTGCTATCTTGACTGTCAGTGATGGTTAGCTTGTTGTGTGGCTGTGGTACTTGTCTTTCTCCATCCCCCTCTCTTTATCCTCCTTTCTCCTGGCTCCTTTCATCCTTATCTCATTCAAGACTGCCCTTCTCTCTCTCTCTCTCTCCTCTCATCTCTCTCTCCTCTCTCTCTCTCCTCTCTCTCTCCTCTTCTCTCTCTCTCTCTCTCTCTCTCTCTCTCTCTCTCTCTCTCTCTCTCTCTCTCTCTCTCTCTCTCTCTCGTCTCTCTCTCTCTCTCTCTCTCACACACACACACACACACACACACACACACCTTGTCACTTCCTCTCCCTCGTTCTTCCCTCCTCGGGGGTGTAGCTCAGTGGTAGAGCATTCGACCTGCAGATCGAGAGGTCCCCGGTTCAAACCCGGGCGCCCCCTCATTGAATTTTATTTTACTGGTACTCTGCAGGAAACTGTGTCCAGACGGCCTTGAGAAGTGTATAGAGGGTGGCAGAGGTGTGGGAACTGTTATAGGAGGTGTAGAGGGAAGGGCTGCAGTAATACAGGGGGTTTACAAAGGTGACGATTCTGTACGTGTTTAAATGGCAAAGCTTTCTAATACAACATGTTCCTTTGTCTTGAGGCTATAGGTGAGTGGAAAGGTGTGAAACTCTTACAAAAGGCTTGGAGGGAAGGGTTAAAATAATACAGGGGATTTAGAAAGAAAGGTGACGATTCTGTACGTGTTTAAATGGCAAAGCTTTCTAATACAACATGTTCCTTTGTCTGGAGGCTATAGGTGAGTGGAAAGGTGTTGAAACTCTTACAGAAGGCTTGGAGGGAAGGGTTAAAATAATACAGGGGATTTAGAAAGAAAGGTGACGATTCTGTACGTGTTTAAATGGCAAAGCTTTCTAATACAACATGTTCCTTTGTCTTGAGGCTATAAGTGAGTGGGAAAGGTGTTGAAACTCTTACAGAAGGCTTAGAGGGAAGGGTTAAAATAATACAGGAGGGTTAGAAAGAAAGGTGACGATTCTGTACGTGTTTAAATGACAAAGCTTTCTAATATACGTACCTTTGTCTTGAGGTTATATAAGTGAGTGGGAAAGGTGTTGAAACTCTTACAGAAAAAGGCTTGGAGGGAAGGGTTAAAATAATACAGGGGGTTTAGAAAGAAAGGTGACGATTCTGTACGTGTTTAAATGGCAAAGCTTTCTTCTAATACTACATGTTCCTTTGTCTTGAGGCTATAGGTGAGTGGGAAAGGTGTTACAACTCTTACAGAAGGCTTAGATAGATTACAGTACTATAAAAGGCTTAAAAAATACGCTTCTGTGTGTTTTCTCTTGTGAGTTTTGCTGACAATACACATGAATTTATCTAGATGGCCTTGAGACGTGCACAGGGGAAAAGAAAGCACGATATCAGTTTTGTAGGTGTTTATTTTGTTTTCTCTATTACTGAATGTGACGGAGTGGCATTGGACAACTACCACGAAAAAATAACAACCTTTGCGTTTCTCTCTCTCTCTCTCTGTCTCTCTCTCTCTCTCTCTCTCTCTCTCTCTCTCTCTCTCTCTCTCTCTCTCTCTCTCTCTCCCTTGGCTAGTGACCATCTTACGTTGAAAAAATAATAAATAAGTAAATAAATAAAATAAATAAAATAACTTAACATTGAAACCTAACTTAACTTAACTTATCTCAACACTGAAACCTAACCTAACGTAGATGCTTAAAAAAGAACACCACTTATTAAATACACATATAATGACCTTTTTTTTTCCCCCCCTTAGGAGTGTGTGTGTGTGTGTGTGTGTGTGTGTGTGTGTGTGTGTGTGTGTTATGTTGATTCACTCTGCCACCCTGCTTTCCGATAAGGGGGAGCATAAAATCAATGGTTTTAAGGGGAATCTTGGCTGTTTGGTGTACATAATTTCCTCCTTTCCTTCAGGCGAGAGAGAGAGAGAGAGAGAGAGAGAGAGAGAGAGAGAGAGAGAGAGAGAGAGAGAGAGAGAGAGAGAGAGAGAGAGAGAGAGAGAGAGAGAGTGTGTGTGTTTTAGTGTTATTAGTTGATATTTGCATTAGTTACCCCTTCGCTTGGCACGTTTTCTTGTTTTTTTTTTTCATTATTTTTTTTTTGTTCGTGTCTTTTTTTTTTGTCCTGCCTATGTATCTATATTTTTTTTTGTATTTATTATTATTATTATTATTATTATTATTATTATTATTATTATTATTATTATTATTATTATTATTTTTATTTTAACTGGTGGAGACGAAATTAATGGGTTTACTACTACTACTACTACTTCTTCTACTACTACTACTACTACTACTACTACTACTACTATTTAC
>NC_087196.1:5608357-5618357 GCF_035594125.1 Scylla paramamosain | reverse complement strand
CAGTCAGTCAGTCAGTCAGTCAGTCAGTCAGTCACACAGTCAGTCAGCCACACAGTCAGTCAGTCAGTCAGTCAGTCAGTCAGTCAGTCAGTCAGTCAGCCACACAGTCAGTCAGTCAGTCAGCCACACAGTCAGCCACACAGTCAGTCAGTCAGTCAGCCACACAGTCAGCCACACAGTCAGTCAGTCAGTCAGTCAAGAGAACACCTATACACAACGTAAGACTGTATGTTATGACGGTCCACGCGAGGTTAATTGTTTGCTGTCTTCTCCAGCGGCCAGAAGGAAACATTATTACCCGCACGAGTTTTGTTGCCCTTCACTGGTGTCCCTCCTACATAAAAAAAAAAAAAAAAAAAGGTTTGAGAATTGACTTTTACTTGAGTTTCCCCCATAATCTTCACTGTATATCACTCAGCTGCAGGAATAATAGATTTTTGCATTAAGTCTGATAGAACGAGTGTAGATTTATCATTCAGCAACTAAAGGTGTAAAATGCTCATTCACTGCACGGGAGTAATTGAATTATAACCCTCGTTTTCTTTACCACAGTGCAGTCACCCCTCCACGCTCCCCGAAGAAAATGGTGACCGTCTCTTAGCAGCTGAGCACCCTGGCGGTCAGATATGGTAGGAAACTTTTACTTGAATTTACAAACAGGAGAGAATCATTTCACCTGGTCACAAAAATAAAATAGGTAAGGCCATTAAGGTGATAGCACGTTAATGGCCTTGTTTAGCCACCCAACCATCTACTCAGTCATCTCCCAGTCAGTCAGTCAGTCAGTCACGCCGCTACCTGACAGACGAAACCAATCAATCAAGTCTCAATTAACCGGTCAGTCAGCCAATTAACACACACACACACACGCACACATACATACACTCGAGATCAAAGGAACGATATTCTACTAATCTTCATATAGCGTTGCCAACAGGAAGAGGAGGAGGAGGAGGAGGAGGAGGAGGGAGTGTTCAGGAGTAAGGTTAAAGGTAAGGAGGAAGAGGAGGAGGAGGAGAAGGAGGAGAATGATGAGAAGGATGAGGAAGAGGCCAGAGAAGGATGAGGAAGAGGAAGAGGAGGAGGAGGAATACAGTATAGACCGGAAAAGAAGGAAGAGGAGGAGGAGGAGGAGGAGGAGAGCGATACAGACAAGAAGAGGAGAAGGAAGAGGAAGAAGAGCTGGAAAAGAAGAAAAGGAAGAGGAAGAAGAGTAGAAAAGCAAGAAAAGAAAAAAGGAAGAGGAGGAGGAATAGAAAAGTTAGAAAAGAAGAAAAGGAAGAGGAAGAAGAGTAGAAAAAAAGAAGGAAAAGAAGACGAGGAAGAATAGAAAAAATTAAAAAAGGAAAGGAAGAGAAAAATGACAAGGGGGTGTGAAAAGGAGGAAGAGGAAGGGGAACAGAGAAGAAGAAGAAGGAGGAGGAGAAGGAGGAGGAGAGGTATACGATCCAGAAAGATACAAAGGAATACAAAGGAAAGAACAGACAGCAACAGCCCTACTGGGCCTAACGAGGCTGTCTGTGTGTCTATTCTACCACTACCACTACAGATTCTAAGAGTTAGAGGATGGAGGACACTAGAGATCAAGGAAGGAAAAACAGATGAAGGAGAAGGAGGAGGAGGAAGAAGAGGAAGAGGAGGAGGAAATGGAGGCAGACAAGGCAATGACAGTACATGATAGAGGAGAGGAGGGCATTGAGAACAAGAGGAGGAGGAGGAGGAGAAGAAGGAGGAGGAGGAGGAGGAGAAGGAGGAGGAGGAGGAGGAGGAGGAGTGTTATGTAAATTGAGGTCGTTCTCTGTAGAATTGTGGTCGTGTAAAACTTATAATCTATTCGTCTTTTGAGTCGTATTGTTAGTGAGAGAGAGAGAGAGAGAGAGAGAGAGAGAGAGAGAGAGAGAGAGAGAGAGAGAGAGAGAGAGAGAGAGAGAGAGAGATTTCGTTTTCTTTTCCTTTCCAGTAAGATGAAATGCAATTGTTTACTACTTACACACACACACACACACACACACACACACACACACACACACACACACACACACACACACACACACACACACACACACACACACACACACACACACACACACACACACACGCACGCACACACACACAAGGCCCATCAACTTTAAAACGTGTGTGTGTGTGTGTGTGTGTGTGTGTGTGTGTGTGTGTGTGTGTGTGTGTGTTTGTGTAGTATTTCTTTTCCATTTCTTTCTTTTTCTTTCTTTTTCTTTTCTTTCAAACCTTCTCTTCAATTTCCAGACATTTTTTCCTCCTTTTCTCAACGTTTTCTGTTCCATTCCAGCCTGTATGTATCTATTCCAGCCCATTCCAGTCCATTCCAATCTGTGTGTATTCCAGTCTGTTTCAGTGTCTCTCTCTCTCTCTCTCTCTCTCTCTCTCTCTCTCTCTCTCTCTCTCTCTCTCTCTCTCTCTCTCTCTCTCTCTCTCTCTCCAGTCCATTCCAGCCCATTCCAGTTTGTCATAATCTATTCCAGCCTCTCGTTTGCCATCCCTCCCTCCCTCTCCCTCTCTCTTCCAGGCCATTCCAGTCAAATCCATTCCACTTTCTTGTTCAGTATTCCAACCTATGTATTCCAGTGTATTCCAGTGTTGTGCATTCCAGTCCATTCCAGGTTTTCTCACCATCGTTATTCCATTCCAGGGTATTCCAGCTCTCTCTCTCTCTCTCTCTCTCTCTCTCTCTCTCTCTCTCTCTCTCTCTCTCTCTCTCTCTCTCTCTCTCTCTCTCTCTCTCTCTCTCTCCCCTCGTTAACCCCCCAAGACAGTAGGGAGATGGGGAGCGTGTGGGAAATGCATAAGAGGTCGCTTGGAGCATTGTGGGAAGCGTAGAGAGCATGGGAGAGGAGCAAAAGGGAGAAGGGGATGCTTGACAGGGGAGGAGCATGTGTGGGGAGGACCATTGGGGGTGATAAGCATGTGGGAGGGAGCACTAGGGGACTTGGGGAGCATGTATTAGGGAGGTTGTACAGAGTGTAATATGTGATGGGGAGCGTGGGGGTGCCTAAGGGTGGGTATGGAGCATGTCTGGGGGAGCATAGGGGGTAGCAGCTGGCCCTGGTGTCCGCTACAATATCAGGGAGGGCAGACATAAAAACTCGATAATATTGCCTCCCACCACCAACTTGGCCCATTAACTGCACGTGCGCCACCTCCACCACCACCACCACCTCCACCACCACCACTGCCACTGCCACTGTGTCTGTGTATGTGTGTTTGTGTGTGTTTGTGTGTGTTTGTGTGTGTTTCTCTCTCTCTGCTTCATTTTTCTTTCTTCCTTCCTTCCTTCCTTCCTTCCTGTGTGGTTGTTAGCTAGTTGTGTGAACGAGTGAATGAGCGAGACTTGTGTGAGGCATGAACACGTGTATGAGTGAACGAGCTAGGCTTCAGTCATAAGTGTTAAGTTGAAGTGCGCGGCCTGGCGCCGGGAGATCACCTACCTCCAGCCTTCTGTTCACACCTTCTGTGAGTAAACACCTGCACTGTTACCTGCGTTTCCTGTGCCCCTGCTGGTCAAGAGTCGAACATGGCGCAGTGAGTAGGATCAGGACAAGGCTGCAGTGGGTACGGCGCAGAATGGAGAAGCAGTTGGAGGCGCTGGCTGCCCTGCTAGCGCGACAGTCGGAGCAGAGTCAGGCTCTGCTAGCGCGACAGTCGGAGCAGAGTCAGGCTCGCGAGGAGCGTTTAACCCAGCTGCTGGAGAGAGTGGGGACACAAGCTCCCAGTCGCACCACGGCGAGCAATGAAGGCGAAACCACAGCCCGCAGCACGTCTACCCAGGGCGCGAGGTTCCCGACGTCCGCCACCATCATTCCTCACTTAACGGCGTCAGCATCTTTACGTGAGTTCGACACGTGGCGCCATAAGTTTGAAGGATACGTAACCCTCGCCAGGATAGACTGTCTCTCCCTGGCTGAGCAGAGGGCGGCACTCGCTGCTGTCCTAGACGACGAGTGGACCCGTACACTTCGCTACGGGATAAGCTTACCGAGAGACGCGGAGTTAAGAACCATCCTCGATGCAATGTGTGAGTACCTGCGAAGCCAGCGCAACATCATCATGGATAGAAGAGACTTCTACTCCCGCGTGCAAGAAACGCAAGAAGGTTTTGACGACTTTTTATGTGCTGTTAAGGAAATCGCCAATTTCTGTGACTTTTGCGACCAGTGCATAAACCATCAGCTGCGTGACAGAATTGTCGTTGGGACACGAGACGAAGTGGCTCTGAAACGCATGCTGGAAAACAAGAAACTCACCCTTGAAAACGCCATAGATATTTGCAGAGCATCAGAGAGCGCTAACCAGTGTAGTGCAGTACTAAGGGGCGGCTCTCACTCTTCGAGCCATGGTGTGAACGCTGTCTCGAACTACAGGAAGGGCAGTTTCGGGGCTCAAGCCCCACGGGCTGTTATCGTTGTGGCAAAGATTGTCGCAGTGACAAAAGGGGATGCCAGGCAATAGATAAAGTGTGTCGTAACTGCGGGAAAAGAGGGCATTTTGCGAGTGTATGTCAGCAGACAGTGAGGAAACGACGAGGAGCTTCGAGGAGTTCCTCAACTGTCTCTCCTCATCGCGGTGCAGGCCCGAGGCGGGGAGCCAGTGCCAGTGTATACCAGCTCTTATCAGGCGTATACACAAAGACGGTGACGGCACGACCTGCGCCCCAGGTGCTCATTACCGCCACACATCCCGCTGGAAGAGACAAGATTACGTGGACTCCTGACTCTGGGGCCGAAACGACCGTTATTGGCCTCGACACGGCAACACTCCTGGAATCCCGCCCTCCAGCTTGGCGCCCGCTGATGGTGATGGACTTTATGCTGCCGGTAATCACCCCTCACCTGTGTAGGAACTTTCTCGTCGCACTTGCAACTGGGCGACAGGGAAGCTGAGACTGTTGTGAGCGTGGTGAAGGAGGTGAAGGGGGCGCTGCTTAGCTGGTACGATTCCATCGCTCTCGGAATCCTCCCCGAAGATTTTCCGGCTCAAATCCGACCGCTACGCAGGGAAGAACAGCACACCGGCAACAGCTCCATCAAGTACCCGACCGCCTCGCAGCCACCTCTATCTACGCCCACAGAAGTGATCAGCTGGCCTCATTCCTACGACCCAACGCCACAGCAGCAGCGTGCGGGGCACGCTGCTGCTGTGATCAAGGCCTTTCCAGCGTCTTCGAAGCAAAGGAAGGTTTACGTGCAATGGCTGGTGGATCCATGGCCATCGAGTTGACAGACGACGCTCGACCCTTCGCCGTAACAGCATCTCGTACAATCCCTTACAATTGGCGTGAAGAAATTAAGAGCCAGTTGGAAGAGCTGCTTAACAAGGGAATCATCGAGAGTGTGGACTACCCTACGGCATGGTGCCACCCCATCGTGCCTGTCCCAAAAAAGACATCTGGTGTAAGGCTGTGTGTTGACCTGACACGACTCAACCGTTACGTGAAGAGGCCCGTGTATCCAGTGCGCTCACCTCATGACGCCATCGCCTCGATCGGGACCGGAGCAGTTTGGTTCACCACTCTTGATGCCAAGATGGGGTATTTTCAAGTCCCCATTAGAGAAGAAGACCAGGATTTAACCTGCTTCATAACACCTTGGGGTCGGTACAAGTTTCGGCGAGCGGTTATGGGTCTCGTCTCGTCTGGAGACGAGTATAACCGTCGAGGAGACCAAGCTCTCGGCGACATACCTAACACCATCAAGATCGTGGACGACATCCTGGCCTATGACTCCACCTACAGTGCGCACTTAGCCCATGTCATTCAGATTGTGCGGCGGTGTGACCAGCACGGCATCACTCTCAACCCACAGAAGTTTACATTCGCGGAAAGAGTGGTAGATTACTGTGGTTACTCTGTTTCTGGACAAGGCTACACGACAGACTCAAAGAAAGTTAAGGCAATCTCTGACTTCCCACGACCACAGCACATCACCGACTTACGATCATTCATGGGTCTTACAAACCAGCTTGGAAGCTTTCTCCTGCTGTGGCTGCAGCTGCACAACCCCTCAGAGATCTCTTACGCCCGAAGAACAGTTGGTGCTGGTCTCCTAACCATGAAGAGGCGTTTGAGAAGGTGAAACAGTGTCTCGTCAGCCCACCTGTCTTGGCATACTTCGACCCATCATTACCAACGATGCTACAGACTGACGCCTCAAGGATGCACGGATTTGGATTCGTTCTCCTGCAGAAGCACAGTGACCAGTGGAAGATGGTGCAATGCGGGTCAAGATTTGTTACAGACACAGAGAGCCGCTATGCAGTAATAGAGTTGGAAATGGCTGCAATCGTCTGGGCAGTCAGGAAATGTGGCACCTACCTGAAAGGACTCCTCACTTCGATCTAGTGCTCGACCACTGCCCGCTGATACCTCTCCTCAATAGCAAGTTGTTGGGAGAAATAGAGAACCTGCGGCTGCAGCGCATGAGGGAGAAGCTTGCTCAGTATTCTTTCACAGCAAGCTGGCAAAAGGGATCGACACACTGTGTGCCCGACGCCCTCTCACGTGCTCCAGTACAGGACCCAGTGGAGGAAGAGGATGCTGCTACTTCTGGTGACCTCGACCCTCTCCACTCAGCGGTCATCTCAGCGTTATCTGCCACCAATGAGGACGGCGTCCGCTTAGCACCACTCCAGGATCAGACTGTGGAAATGGTACGTGCCGCAGCAGCAAGAGACGGGGAGTACTGCTTGCTCAAGAACGTCATCATCGAGGGCTTCCTGATCATTGCCACGACCTCGATCACCGCTTGCGTACGTACTGGCCGGTGCGCAGTCTGCTGGCCGTAGACGACGACCTGGTGGTTTACGGGCCGAGGCTTCTTATTCCTCACAGCCTCCGCCGAGAAACACTAGAGCGACTCCATGACAGTCATCAGGGGATGGAGCGCACCAAGCGACGGGCCCGACAAACGGTGTACTGGCCTGGTATGGACAGAGACGTTGAGAACGTCGTTTCTGGATGCTCACTATGCCGTCCACTCCTACCAAGCCAAGCCAACGAACCTCTCTGGCAGGACACGGACACACCCAGCAGGGTGTTTGAGTCAGTTTCTGCAGACTACTTCCACGCAGCAGGCCGTACATACCTCGTGTATGTAGATCGCTTGTCTGGGTGGCCTCACGTGTCTGCATGCTCACGTCCAGCATCGCGGCTGATCAGCTCGTTCGTGTCCTTCGGGGTGTGTTCGCCGACACGGGCGTGCCTGTTCTCCTGAGGACTGACGGTGGACCGCAGTTCACTTCTTCATCGGTACGGCGCTTCCTGGCTCGATGGGGGTGGAGCATCGTGTATCTTCACCTCATTATCCACGCTCCAATGGTCACGCCGAGGCAGCGGTCAAGTCCGTGAAGAAGCTGATCCTCACGACCACACAGCAGGGACACCTGGACGAGGATGCGTTCGCTCGCGGGTTGCTGGAACTGCGCAACACTCCGAGGGCGGAAGGGCGATCACCAGCACAAGTCCTCTTCGGTCATCCTATGAGGTCCTGTGTCCCGGCTCATCATCGCTCATACGCTCAGCAGTGGCAGCGCGCTGCTGATGAGTGCGACGCCAAGGCAGAGCGACTGAGGAAGAAAGCGAAACTTCGCCACGACGCGTCCGCCCGTACTCTTCCTCTCCTGCACCTCGGTGGCCACGTCGACGTTCAAGATCACACGACAGGCCTCTGGGATCGCCTGGGTGTCATCGTGGCTGTTGGGCGAAGGAGAGACTACCTCATCAAGATGGGCAGCGGTCGCGTGATGTGGCGTAATAGAAGACACCTACGCCCACACAGACCTCTTGCTCCCCTTCCTGTCGAGCAGCACACCGCTCATGGCGGTGCAGCGCTTCAGCATCAGGGTCACGAGGAACACCACCATCCCGGCAGCCCGGAGCATCAGGGTAACGGGGTACACCGTGGCCGAGAGCAACCAGAGCGTCGAAGCAGCCGACAGCGTAGGGAGCCGAGACGACTGCAGGTGCGGTGGCACCGTAGCACCTACGATTAGTCGTACGTGTTCATTGTACGCTGTGTTTGTTTTGTGTATATGTACCGTGTTTTCTGTACTTCAATCATTGTAACTTTGTTTCATGTGTTACGGTAGCCATAACAAAGATAAGGAATCTTCCTTATGTCTCGGGGGAGGTGTGTGGTTGTTAGCTAGTTGTGTGAACGAGTGAATGAGCGAGACTTGTGTGAGGCATGAACACGTGTATGAGTGAACGAGCTAGGCTTCAGTCATAAGTGTTAAGTTGAAGTGCGCGGCCTGGCGCCGGGAGATCACCTACCTCCAGCCTTCTGTTCACACCTTCTGTGAGTAAACACCTGCACTGTTACCTGCGTTTCCTGTGCCCCTGCTGGTCAAGAGTCGAACACTTCCTTCCTTCCTTCCTTCCTTCCTGCTTGTCTTGTTTCTTGTTTTTGCTTTGTTATTTTTTGTTGTTGCTTTTCTTCTTCTTCTTCTTCTTCTTCTTCTTCTTCTTCTTCTTCTTCTTCTTCTTCTCCTTCTCCTTCTCCTCCTCCTCCTCCTCCTCCTCCTCCTCCTCCTCCTCCTCCTCCTCCTCCTCCTCCTCCTCCTCCTCTCTTTCTCTTCTGTGCTTTCCTTCAACCTTTCCTCTTCATTATACTTTACATTATTATCCTCCTCCTCCTCTTAATTCTCTTCCACACTTCCACCCTCCTCCTCCTCCTCCTCCTCCTCCTCCTCCTCCTCCTCCTCCTCCTCCTCCTCCTCCTCCTTCTCCTCCTCCTCCTCCTCCTCCTCCTCCTCCTCCTCCTCCTCCTCCTCCTCCTCCTCCTCCTTATCCTCCTCTTCTTACTACTACTACTACTACTTCTTCTCTCCTAGATTCTTACTCTTTCTTCCTTTCCTCCTCAACATCTTTCTTCTCTCCTTCCTTCCTTCCTTCCTTCCTTCCTTCCTTCCTTCCTTCCTTCCTTCCTTCCTTCCTTCCTTCTTGTTCTTTTTTTATTTTCTCTCTCTCTCTCTCTCTCTCTCTCTCTCTCTCTCTCTCTCTCTCTCTCTCTCTCTCTCTCTCTCTCTCTCTCTCTCTCTCTCTCTCTCTCTCTCTAATCTCTCGTTAATCTTTCTAATTCTCTGCTCTAGTAATTTATTATCACACACTTTTCTTCCTTCCTTCCTTCCTTCCTTCTTCCTTCCTTCGTTTCTTTTTCTAATATATTTCAACCTGTTTCATTTTTCTTTTTTTTCACTTCTGTCCTCACTTGTTTCTCTTATTATAATCTCCTCCTCCTCCTCCTCCTCCTCCTCCGCTTCTTATCTCAAAACTCCTCTGTATCATTATTATTATTATTATTATTATTATTATTATTATTATTATTAGTAGTAGTAGTAGTAGTAGTAGTAGTAGTAGTAGTAGTAGTAGTAGTAGTAGTAGTAGTAGTAGGTCCTAAACTTCCAAATGAATGGAAATTTTTAGTGAATGTGGAAGAGAAAGTAAAAAAAAAATTGTATTGTTTTGTTTTTTATCGTAAATGTGAAAAGTGTCGTTAAAAGTTATAGATGACATAATAAAAAAAACAACTTTTATAAGCGATGGAAGAGTACATAAACATGCCTCTTTTGTTTTGGGGGAAGTACAGAGGTAATGGAAAAGAAAAAGGGAGGAATTTTCATAAACGATAGAATAATGCTTCATAAACATCCCTCATTTGTTTACATGAAAGTATAGATGAAGAGAAAAAAGAAGAGAACAATTTTACAAACGATTGAAAACTGTATCCTGCTTTTGTTTTAGGCATTGAGACTGACTTGATTGTGGTAAAAAAAATATAGACAAATGTGAAAAAAAATATTATTGTTGTGGAGTTGATAAAAAGTATAAACGAGAGAAGAAGAAAGGATTATTATCATTATGGCGTTGATAAAAGTATAAAGAGAGAAAAGAATGATTATTATTATTATTATTACCATGGAGATGATAAAGAGGAAAACAAAAGCAGGAAAAGATATAAATCATTTTTAT
>NC_087196.1:5595857-5598357 GCF_035594125.1 Scylla paramamosain | reverse complement strand
CCCCTTCCCCCCGCCAAGGTCACCGCCTCACCAGGTCACGGCAACACGTTCAAACATGTTGTGGGAGTTAGTGGAAGTAGAAGTGAAGTCTCGCGAGCAAACTTTTAAGTGTTAAGTAAATCAAAAGTTTGGAGGAAAGATGTCTGTGTGTGTGTGTGTGTGTGTGTGTGTGTGTGTGTGTGTGTGTGTGTGTGTGTGTGGTTTAGATTTGTATGCGTGTTGTTTTTTGTTCTTGTTATTGATATTTTTGCTGCTGCTGCTACTACTACTACTACTACTACTACTACTACTACTACTACTACTACTACTACTACTACTACTAATGTACTTTTTTCTCTCTTTCCAGAACCTGAGAGGAATTTGGGTGAGTGTTAACATATTATTATCATTATTATTATTATTATTATTATTATTATTATTATTATTACTACTACTATTACTACCACCACCACCGCTACAACAATGACATCTACAACTTTGGCTCTTATGTACAAGTGCAATAGAGGTTAGCATTCTAATTTAATAGTTACTAGAGTGTAAATAATTAAAAAACATTTTATAATACCTTGTTGACATGAAGAGGAGGAGGAGGAGGAGGAGGAGGAGGAGGAGGAGGAGGAGGTTGGAGATACAAGAGGGAAAGAGAGGAAAAATTAGAGGAAAGAAGAGAAAGATGTGGTTTTGGGAGGACGATGAGGAGGAGGAGGAGGAGGAGGAGAAGGAGGAGGAGGAGGAAAAGAAGAAGAAGAAGAAAAAAAAAAAAAGAAGAAGAAGAGAGGAGGGAGAGGTGAAGATGTGTTTTTGCAGGAAGGGATGGAGGAGGAGGAGGAGGAGGAGGAGGAGGAGGAGGAGGGAGATATTTTGAGAGGAGGTGAAGGAAAAAAGAAGGAAGAGAAAGAGGAAGAGAAACAGATGGGAGAGGTAGAGGAAAGTAATGGAGACAGAGAGAGAGAGAGAGAGAGAGAGAGAGAGAGAGAGAGAGAGAGAGAGAGAGAGAGAGAGAGAGAGAGAGAGAGAGAGAGAGAGAGGGGAGGGGGGAGTAGGGAATGTGGAGGTAAAGAGGAAGACATCCCTTTAAGTACGAAGGGAGGAGGAGGAGGAGGAGGAGGAGGAGGAAGAGGAGGAGGAGGAGGAGGAGGAGGGGCATAGTCACTTCAAGAGCAATAAAGAAGGGAATGGGAGAAAGGAAGGTAATAGGAAGAGGAGGAGGAAGAGGAGGAGGAGGAGGAGAAGGAGGAGGAGGAGGAGGAGGAGGAGGAGGAGGAGGAGGAGGAAGTGACTCATGACTAGGTAAGAAGAGAAGTCTCATGAATAATTTAGAGAGAGAGAGAGAGAGAGAGAGAGAGAGAGAGAGAGAGAGAGAGAGAGAGAGAGAGAGAGAGCAAAACATGAAAATAAATATAGAAGAGTTGACACATCTTTTTAAACTTCCCCTTGCTTTAACTCTCTCTCTCTCTCTCTCTCTCTCTCTCTCTCTCTCTCTCTCTCTCTCTCTCTCTCTCTCTCTCTCTCTCTCTCTCTCTCTCTCTCTCTCTCTCAAACACCCTCTTATATAACTAAGCATAAAGGAGAGAGTTTGAGAGAGAGAGTTTGAGAGAGAGAGAGAGAGAGAGAGAGAGAGAGAGAGAGAGAGAGAGAGAGAGAGAGAGAGAGAGAGAGGTAACTCCATGCTCCCTATAATTCTCCCAGGCGAAGTTGGTCAACCGTGCCTCCTCCTCCTCCTCCTTCTTCTCCTCCTCCTCCTCCTCCTCCTCCTCCTCCTCCTCCTCCTCCTCCTCCTCCTCCTCCTCCTCCTCCTCCTCCTCCTCCTCCTTCTCCTCCTCCACTTCCTCCTCCTCCTCTTAATGCTGATGCTGCTTCGAACTCTTGCATCTCCTCCTCCTCCTCCTCCTCCTCCTCCTCCTCCTCCTCCTCCTCCTCCTCCTCCTCCTTTTCTTTCTTGTACTGCTCCTCTTCTTCCTTCATATTCATCTTTTTCTTTTTATTACTTTTATTTCTTTTTGTTTTTTCTTCTTGTTCTTTTTGTTCTTTCTTCTTCTTCTTCTTCTTCTTCTTCTTCTTCTTCTTCTTCTTCTTCTTCTTCTTCTTCTTCTTCTTCTTCTTCTTCTTCTTCTTCTTCTTCTTCTTCTTCTTCTTCTTCTTCTTCTTCTTCTTCTTTCACCTCCTCCTCCTCCTCCTCCTCCTCCAATTAATTCATTCTCAATTTATTAATTCCTAGAAGCTATTTATATTTTTCTTCCTCTCAATTTCACCTGAAATTTCTCTATCTTCCTCCTCCTCCTCCTCCTCCTCCTCCTCCTCCTCCTCCTCCTCCTCCTCCTCCTCCTCCTCCTCCTTCTCCTCCTTCTCTTCCTCCTCCTTCTCAGAGATAAAATTGTTAAATATTTAGAAAAAAATAAAATCCTAAAGGATTCGCAACACAGTTTCAGAACCAAGTGTTCCTGCTTAACGAACTTGCTAGACTTCTTTTATGAAGTATTTAACTCGTATGACGAGACAA
>NC_087196.1:5570857-5573357 GCF_035594125.1 Scylla paramamosain | reverse complement strand
ACACGCCCACGTGCAGGGCAGACAGCAGGGCCAGGGCGCGGGCGAGGTATGGGCGTGGCTCAGGTTCGCGGCGCCCCGCCCGCAGTAGCAGCAGCGCCAGCAGGGCCAGGGCGGCGGTGAGGCACGGCCACGCCGCCTCCCACATCACAGCGGAGGCCGCCAGGGGGAGCCGCCCCCCAGCGCCGTAGGGATCGTGCATTAGATGCAGGGCGCGCAGGGCGGCAGCCAAGAACACAAGGGCGTGGGCGGCCAACAGGGCGGGGCGCGGGCGCGACGAGGCATGGGCCGCCCTGGCCAGGCAGCAGAGGGCGGCGGCGGCCACGAGGGCCAGCAGTCCCGCGGACACGTACACGTGCACCCACCACGCCGCGCCCAGCCGCCCGCGCACCACGCCCATGTCCCGGGGCGCCGCCACGCCTCCAGCCTCTCTGGTGCTGTTGGCGCCACGCACCGCGTACTGCTCCTTGGGGCTGCCCCGCCCCGCCCACACCACCTGCACGTCCTCGGGGCCAGTGCTGGGTGCATCAGAGACAGTGGTGGTGGTGGTGGTGGTGGTGCTGGTAGAGGTGGTGGGGGAGGTGGTGGTGGTGGGGATGGTCATCGCCCCAGGGGTGGCGATGGTGGCAGTGGCGGTGGTGGCGGCAAATGCTGTGGTGGTGGTGGCGGCGGCGGGTGCGGGTATGGGCGAGGTGAGGGCTGCGGGCGTGGAGGGGGCGGACGTGGGAAGGGCGGGGGCCTCGGTGGGGGCGCCGTACGCCACGCCGCGAAAGATAGCGGCGATCTCACTCTCCCTGGTGGAAGCGCCGCGGCGAGGGGCGGGCAGGCGCGCCCCGGGGGTGAGGGGGGCTCCAGCCCCGGGCCGCAGACTGATGAGGGGGGAGGCGAAGGGTCGGGGTGCCCCAGGGAAGGAGAAGGCGGGCACCACCAGGGCGAACTGTCCTCCCGCGGCTTGCAGCACACACGCCCACACCGCCGCCCACACCCACACCGTCCACGCGCTGCTTCTCGTCATGGCGCTACGGGCGTGGGGGCGTGCACCATGGGGCGACACCTGGGGGGAGGCAGAGGGGCGTGAGGCAGAGAATGGAGGAAAGAGGGGAGGGGAGAGAAAAGGACGAGTGAGGGAGAGAGGGAGAAACAGAATGAAGAGGAGCAAGTTTTGGTGATGTTCTACGAGAGAGAGAGAGAGAGAGAGAGAGAGAGAGAGAGAGAGAGAGAGAGAGAGAGAGATTTATGAGCCAAGCAGAAAGAAGTGACACGTTCATTACAAGTGTAGTATTTTTATATTGTTATGTAATACTGATGCAAATGTGGGCGCGCGTGCACACACACACACACACACGCACACACACACAATCATCCATTCACTGAGATAATTAAATAAAAATATTCTCTCTCTCTCTCTCTCTCTCTCTCTCTCTCTCTCTCTCTCTCTCTCTCTCTCTCTCTCTCTCTCTCTCTCTCTCTCTCTCTCTCTCGGCTTAATAGCTAAATCCTCATCGTATATCTCACCTGCCATTATAAAGAGAGAGAGAGAGAGAGAGAGAGAGAGAGAGAGAGAGAGAGAGAGAGAGAGAGAGAGAGAGAGAGAGAGAGAGAGAGAGAGATCAGAACTCTTCATATTTCATTGTGTGTCCTTCCCTTATTTTTGTTGTTGTTATTGGTGTTGTTGTTATCATTATTATTATTATTATTATTATTATTATTATTATTATTATTATTATTATTATTATCATCACTAACTTATATTTCTGTCTCTTTTCAGGTCCCGATGAAGGAGGCATTGTCTTGGTGAGTGCTATATATTATTATTATTATTATTATTATTATTATTATTATTATTATTATTATTATTATTATTATTATTATTATTATTGTTGTTGTTGTTGTTGTTGTTTTTGTTCTTACTTTTTTTTTCTAATTCTGCCTCCTTGTTTCTTCGTATTATTTCTACTACTACTACTACTACAGAAAATTCACAATATTTCTGTCCTCTATTTTTTCATCTTTTTTTCTTTTCCCTCAAAATTTTCACCTTTTCAAAATAATTCGTCTATTATCTGAAAACCTGTTAAGGTGGCAATTATTGGAAGCCATTTTGTGTTTTTGGTCTCTCTCTCTCTCTCTCTCTCTCTCTCTCTCTCTCTCTCTCTCTCTCTCTCTCTCTCTCTCTCTCTCTCTCTCTGATTAACTGTTTTTCTTCATCAAGTTTGCAGCATCAGCTAAGTTCCTCAAAGTCTTGCATACAAACTTCATTATTCACGTGTTTCTTCATGTTCTTTATTAATTTTTTGTTAATTTATTTGTTATTCATTTGTTATTTTTATATGATTTGCTTCTAACTCCTTCTGATTAATATTTTTTTCACTAATTTGCCTTTATTTTTCGTCCATTTTTGACTAATTTATTTTCACTCGTGTCTGTTATATTAATCTGAATTCTTGTTCGTTTCTTTCTTACTCACGTTTTTATTCATTTATTATTCATTCCTCTTTGATCA
>NC_087196.1:5563357-5565857 GCF_035594125.1 Scylla paramamosain | reverse complement strand
ATTATTTGTTTATTTCTACTTCTCTTGATTTGTTTTAGTTTACCAGTCTATTGTTTGATTTTTTTTCTCTCATTTTTTTTTTCTGAATTAAAGGAGAATTTTATTTGTCAGTATCGCCATGTTTCAAATTGATTGGTTCTTCTCATTCGGGGATTTTTATATTCCTTTCACTTTTTCCTCTTTTTTTCATATTATATTTTCATTTTTTTCTTTTTTTTTCGCTTTTTCGTTATCTTATTACATTTTTTCATTTTTTTTTTCGTTTTTTTTCGTTTTATATCACATTTTTATATTTTATTTTTATTTTTTTCTTTCTTTTTGTACTTTCACCTTTTCCTCTTTTTTCATATTACATTTTCATCTTTTTTCTTTTTTCCTTCTTTTTCGTCATCTTATTTTTTTTTTCTTTTTTTTCGTTTTATATCACATTTTCACATTTTCTTTCTTTTTTTTTTCTTTTTGTCACATCATTTTCATTTTTCTTATTTTCTGTTTAATTTTCCTCTTATCACCTCTTTTTCTTTGATTATTTTTAATCCCATTCACATTTTCATCTTTTTTTTTCCTTTTCTTTTCTCTTTTTTTCATCATTTTCTATCTCATTATCTATTTTTGTCTTTCTCTCCGTTTTTTATGTCACCTTATCTAAATAGAAAATGGAGTTTGGGTTCAATGCTATTATTATTATTTTTTTTTTTTTTTTCCACATCACTTCACGCTGTATTTTGTTAATCCGTTTTTCTCTTTGATAATCGCTCACCTGCTTCCTCTCCCTCTTCTTTTCGTTCACCTGTTCCATCTTCTAACCTTTTTTCCCATTATCTCTGCTTCTTTTTCCTTTTTTGTTGTTGTTTTTCTTGTTTCTCATTCTTTCGTTCATCTATTTTATCTATTTACTTCCTTCTTCACTTCTCTCTCTCTCTCTCTCTCTCTCTCTCTCTCTCTCTCTCTCTCTCTCTCTCTCTCTCTCTCTCTCTCTCTCTCTCTCTCTATTCCTGTGTCTCATTTTTTTCGTTCATTTCTTCCATCTACTTGTTTATCACTTGCTTCTGTTTTTCTTTCTTTCTGTTTCTCTTTCTTTCGTTCTTTTATTCACTCTATGCACGTCTATTTTTTTTTTCCACACTTGCCTCTTATTCTTTCTTCCTGTTTTGTTTTGTTTTTTCTTTCGTTCATCTGTTCCATCTATTTCCTTTTTTATTCTGCATCTTCCTGTTTTTCTTCCTTTCGTTTTTCACTGTACCGTGTTTTCCTTAAATCATCGTCTATATTTCATTTCCCTTTATATTTCGTTCTTTTATTTTTGTTTTTGTCTTAAATTATTATTCGTTTACTTGTTATTCATTCTATTTGTTTATTTATTTTTCTTAAATCATCGTTCACTTGGTTTTGTTTTTATTTCGTTAAACTATTTTCTTTGCTTATTGTTCTTTTTTATTTTGTCCTCTCATCGTTCATTTCTTTCTTTTCCTTTTAATTTCGTTCTTTTTCACTTCATTCCGTCCATCTACTTTTCTCAAATCGACGTTCACTTGCCTGTTTTTTTTTTCATTTCGTCCATCCCCTGTCCCTTTTTCTCTTAAATCATCGTTCACTTCTTTCTTTTCTTTTTATTTCGCTCATTTTTTCTTTATCTCGTTCTTTTTTCTCTTATTTAATTAATCTACTACTTAACTTTTCCCTAAAATTATCGTTTACTTGCTTCTTTTCCATTTTGTTTAGTTTTTCTTACCTCTTTCTCTTAACTTATCGCTCACTCACCTGTTTCTTTTTATTTCGTTCCTTTTTTCATCTTATTTATTCCATCTGGTTTTCATGTACCTTTCTCTAAATCTTTCGTTCACTCGCCTCATTTCCTTTTTTATTTCGTTCATGTTGCTATTTATTTCCTTCCTTTTTCCCTCTTATTTCATTCGTCTACTTAACCTTTCTCAAAAATAATCGTTCACTTTTCCTTTTTTTAATTTCACCCATCTTTTTTCCTTCCTTTTCTTAAATCATCGCTCACTGGCCTCTCTTCTCTCTTTCTTTCGTTCAGTTTCGTCTGCAGAAATAAAGTTGAGAAAATAAAATAATTCCACCTCTTTTTTCCCCTTTCCTTTTTTTTTGGTCCAACTAATTATGAGATTTCTCGTTTTCTTTCTACTACGTGACCCGGCGTGCGTTTTCTTTAATGGCTTGTCCTTATCTCCGTTTTCTGTGGAGGTTTTTTTTATTCTTAAAAGTTCAAAGAAAAAGAAGAGTAAAGGGGACAAAAAAATAAAGAATTATATAAAACAAAAAAACACGATATTTTTAGAAAAGAAAGGAATATAAACACGATATTTTTAGAAAGGAAGAAATAAAGAAGGAAAAAAAACACTTGATATTTATAGAAAGAGAGAGATAAAGAAATAAAAATACCCACTATTTTTAGAAAGAAGAGAGAAAACACGTATTTTTATTCTATTTATTTATTTTTTTGAGAGAGAGAGAGAGAGGGAGGGGGGTAAGAAAAAAA
>NC_087196.1:5493357-5495857 GCF_035594125.1 Scylla paramamosain | reverse complement strand
GTATTAATGTGTAATTTACTTTATTAATTAATATGTAATGTTTAAAAAGAATCATTTATTATTTTACGTCCATTAAAACCGAGGTGATTAATTTGATACTAATGCTGCTTAATGATGAACAAAAATAAATAAATAGATAAATAAAATGAAAACAAAGGAAGATTCAATAGAGTCTATTTCACAAAGCATTAATTTATTTCCTTATACATTCGTCCTTGTTTTTTTATTTCTTTTTATTTGTTGTTTACTTTGCTTCTTGATTTTTATTTTATTTATTTATTTAACTTTTCTTTTATTGATCTGGATTGTATTTATTCAGTTATTTATTTATTTGTATATTTATGTACTTTGTTTATTCATTCGTTTCTATACACCAACAGTTTCCAGTCCTTTTTCCCTCTTAATTCCTCCTGTCATTTATCTTCGTCACTTTCATTTAATTTCGCGCACTGCAAACAAAAATATACGCAAATAAATAAAATAATGAAAAAAGAAAAATGGGAGGATGAAACGATAATAAAAGTTGCGTTAGAGAGAGAGAGAGAGAGAGAGAGAGAGAGAGAGAGAGAGAGAGAGAGAGAGAGAGAGAGAGAGAGAGAGAGGAGGGATGAACATGTGAGGTTAATCAGATGATACTGTTACTGGAAGAGGAAGAGGAGGAGGAGGAGGAGGAGGAGGAGGAGAGGCAATCGTAGAAATGGAGGAAGGAGGAAAGGAGGAACCATAGTAGTAGTGAAATGGGAGTAATTCAGAGAGAGAGAGAGAGAGAGAGAGAGGGGGGGAGGGGGGCTCATAATGCATACCTTCCTATGATTCACAAGAGAGAAATGAAAGGCAGATTTGGTCACGTAAGTGTGTGTGTGTGTGTGTGTGTGTGTGTGTGTGTGTGTGTGTGTGTGTGTGTGTGTGTGTGTGTGTTTTCTCATTTAAGGTTTCATAAGGTTAATTTTAAACTTTTTTTTTCTATTCATTATTAGTTGTTGGGAGAGAGAGAGAGAGAGAGAGAGAGAGAGAGAGAGAGAGAGAGAGAGAGACTGAAGAGGAGAGCACAACAATCTCTTACTTACACAACAGAGAGAGAGAGAGAGAGAGAGAGAGAGAGAGAGAGAGAGAGAGAGAGACTGAAGAGGAGAGCACAACAATCTCTTACTTACACAACAGAGAGAGAGAGAGAGAGAGAGAGAGAGAGAGAGAGAGAGAGAGAGAGAGAGAGAGAGAGAGAGAGAGAGATTCTCGGAGACACAGAAGGCTTGAAATCCCTTCCTAGACTGTTATGGCTTTCCTCCTCCTCCTCCTCCTCCTCCTCCTCCTCCTCCTCCTCCTCCTCCTCGTCTTCCTTCCTCTTATTGCATTTGTACCTCTTCTTGCTTCTCTTCCTTCTGTGCCTTTCCTCGTTTCATCTCTTCCTGTTCCTCCTCCTCCTTCTCCTCTTCCTTTCTTACCTCTCACTTCCTCCTCCTTCTCTCCTCATTCCATCTCATTTCCATCTCTCCTTCTCCTTCTGTAGTATCACCTCCAACATCCCTACTTTCCTTCTCTAATTCCTTCCCATACTCTCTCCCTCTCCCTCTCCCTCTCTCTCAGATATGCAAAGGGAGGGAGGTAATGCTGGTAAATGTAGCCAGAACTCACCTGTCTAATTGAACACCAGGTGATACCGTGTTCTTACCTGAGTTACCTTCACCTGTACATTGATGATAGTGCTCCGGGATCATTACGTTGCTCATCTTTACTCAAATGGGAAAAAAAAGTAGAGAAAGAGTAGGAAAAATGGTTATTTGTAGGTTTAAATGGACGAAGGTTAGTTAAAAAATGCTTTAATTTGAGTTATGTTTGTATGTTTAATGATGGTGACTTTTCTTTATTATTTTTGCTCACTTTTACTTAACTTGGGAAAAAGGTAAGAAAAAGGTTTATTTGTAGGTGTGAAAGGACAACGATGAGTTTAAAAGATACTTAATTCTCGTTGGAAATATGAGATGGCGATTTTTCTATATCATTGTTTTTGGTTTGCTTTACCTAACATGGAAAAAAGGAGGGAAAGCGGTTATTTTTGGCTTTAAAGGGAAAAAGTGTAATTTCATTTGGGAAAGGTAGATAACAACACTTTTCTCATTTGCAATAGGAAGGAAGAAAGACAAAAACTGGTTGAAAGTGCCAGACTTTACCAGTGGGAGGGATGAAGAAGTGAAGGAACTGGTTAACTCTTGCATTAATGAAGTGGACACAGTAATGAGGCGATGAAGGAATGAAGGAGTGAAGGAACTGGCCAACTCTTGCATTAGTGAAGTGCACACAGTAATGAGACAGAGGTGCAGAGGTTACCAGGGGAAGGAATGAAGGAGTGAAGGAACTGGTTAACTCTTGCATTAGTGAAGTGGACAGAGTAATGAAGCGATGAAGGACTGAAGGAGTGAAGGAACTGGTTAACTCTTGCATTAATGAAGTGCACACAGTAATGAGACAGAGGTGCAGAGGTTACCAGTGAAAGGGATGAAGG
>NC_087196.1:5473357-5483357 GCF_035594125.1 Scylla paramamosain | reverse complement strand
TATACAAGATGAAGGATAAAAATAAAAAAATGGAAAAGTCAACATAGGTAAAAAAAAAGCAACGAGACAAACACGCGCCAGCAAAAGAGAGAGAGAGAGAGAGAGAGAGAGAGAGAGAGAGAGAGAGAGAGAGAGAGAGAGAGAGCGAGCAGACATGAATGAGCCGCCCTGCCACCAATACCACCAAGCAGGGAGTGTCTTGATTAAAGCAAAACAATGAGGAAGGAAAGACTGATCAAGAACCTTTTTCCCTCGCGACGTGAAAAGTGAAGCAACAATGGCAAAATTAATCACGATAACAACACCGCCAAGAATTATGGGAAGAAACTTGTATTGTCCACCTTAATTACCAAGTGTTATTTTGAGCTATTGTTCATTTTAATTACTAGATATTTTTAGCTGGCTTTTGCTAATATACGATGCCAGAAATAGAATACTCGCGTGAGGTGATGGAGTGGTGCATGAATGGGAGGCAGTAATCAGACTTTTAGTGCTGAGTTATGAGAGACCTTTTAAACACTAGACAGATGTGTGGGTGGTGGTGATAGGTGGAAATAGCCAGGCATGTTTTGTATAGTCTGCCACGTGTAGGTGTGATGGCTCCCCGCACCAACCCTTGTGTTCTTGTGTTTTAATGGTGATACAAGGTTCAGATTTTATTGCTTATATTTTTTGGCTTATTTTTTTTTGATATGTGAAGGTAAGAGTTGACTGCTTTAATGAGGTGATAGGTAGAAGAAGGTTAATCATTATACAAGGTTGTTTTAATTAGGTGTAAGAAAATAAAGTTGAAAATATTATGAACAAATATGTATTCTGCTGTATTAGAAATTTAATATGATGGAAGACTTTTATATTGATTAATTTATTGGTTTAGGAATATTTAGAAGCAGCAAAAAACGAGGTTATTCAACACTACTAAAAAAAATAAAATAAAAAAGAACGTTAATGAATAAATTAAATAAAATAAAAAAAGAGACAAGATATTATTGTTAGCTATTGTTTGGTAATACATGAAGCTAAAAATAAACTGTTTTCAAGACGTGAGGCTCAGAGGAAGCTCATCTCAATACAAAGACAAGTTTTCGTTACGTCTGGGAAATAAAAAGTCTAGGATATTGTGAAAAAAATATATAGTTGTTTGTATTAAAAACTGATGATGCCGAAGAAGGATTTTGTTATTTTGTTGTTTACGAATAACTGGAGAGAAAAACGGTGCCATTCAAAGGAAGCGGGAAAATTCTGAGGAGGCGGGAAAATTCTGAATAAGTGTGTTAATGAATGATAAAAAAATGGAAGTAGTGTGAAGAGAAATAGCATAATTGTTTTGAATTTGTTTGAACGTCACGTAGATTATACTTTGACAGTTAATGTAGAGGTAATTAAGCTTGGTAACACTGGAGAGAGGAGCAGGTAAAGAAATAATGATAAGGGAAACATAAGAAAATAGAAAAAGTAATACAAATATACAAGATGGAAAATAAAAAAAGGCAAAAGTAAAAAAAAAAATAAATAAGTAAATGAACGCAAAGAACTTGTACAAAAAAACTCGACAATTCCTGACTTTTTTTTTAAGAATATATGAAACTAAAAACAAAACTCCGTACAATTCCTTAGTTCGTCTGTGTGTCATCCAAAACTGTGAAACAAAACTTGACCAAAGAAATCAATATTGAGAAAAACACTGAAACTTTGCCTTCTATCAACAAGGGATCCATTCTCTCTCTCTCTCTCTCTCTCTCTCTCTCTCTCTCTCTCTCTCTCTCTCTCTCTCTCTCTCTCTCTCTCTCTCTCTCTCTCTCTCTCTCTCTCTCTCTCTCTCTCTCTCTTTATAATACGGAGAAGTACAAACAAGAAAAGGAAACTAAAAGAGAAATATAGTCTGTTTTTTAATGGGAAAATGATGACGACCAGAGAGAGAGAGAGAGAGAGAGAGAGAGAGAGAGAGAGAGAGAGAGAGAGAGAGAGAGAGAGAGTGGGGGATTGGAGAAGGAAAATCCTGTTTCTTGTCGTCACCTGAACAATTTTCTCTCTTTTTCTGTGTCTCTCTCACTCTCTCTCTCTCTCTCTCTCTCTCTCTCTCTCTCTCTCTCTCTCTCTCTCTCTCTCTCTCTCTCTCTCTCTCTCTCTCTCTCTCTCTTCTCTCTCTTTTAGTTTATTTAACTTACTTTCTCTATTTGTTTCTGTCTTTGTTTTGATTGTTTTGGTTTATTTGTTGGACTGTTTGTTTGTTTGTTTGTCCGTCCATCTATCTGTCTGTCTGTCTGTATGTATGTCTGTCTGTCTGTCTGTCTGTCTGTTTGCCGGTGTATCCATCTGTAAGTAACTCTCTCTCTCTCTCTCTCTCTCTCTCTCTCTCTCTCTCTCTCTCTCTCTCTCTCTCTCTCTCTCTCTCTCTCTCTCTCTCTCTCTCTCTCTCTCATCCCCTTCACTTCTCCCTCTCCCTTGCAAAGACAAACACACTTGCCCTCTCTCACTCTCTCACTCACTCACTCTTCGTATCTCCCTCTCTTTCCCTCCCTCTCCTGAAACCTACCCTTTCCCTTTGCACACACACACACACACACACACACACACACACACACACACACACACACACACACACACACACACACACACACACACACACACACACACACACACACACACACACACACACACACAGCACTCACCCACAACACTAAGGCTGATGAGAAACCCCCTGGTGGGCTTGGTGGACACCTGACACTCGTACAGCCCCGTGTCCCTCACTGTGGGCTGGCGTATCTGTAGCGTCCACTCGTTGGTGCCCTCCCGGTGCAGCGCGGAGAACCTGTGGTCGCTGGTGTAGGTGAAGGAGCCCACCGTGAGGATGTGTGTGTCCCGGTGGCGGATCCAAGACACCTGTGGGGGAGACGGCAGGTGTGAGGGAAGGCTGCTGGGGTTGAGGTTTGGTTAGCTGTGGTTTGGTTTAGTTAGGTTTGGTTTAGTTAGGCTTGGTTTAGTTAGGTTAGGTTTGGTTAGATTAGGCTAGGTTAGGTTAGGTTAGCTTTGGTTAGGTTAGGTTAGGTTAGGTTAGGATTGATTTAGTTAGGTTTGGTTAGGTTTGGTTAGGTTTGGTTTGGTTAGGTTAGGTTAGGTTAGGTTAGGATTGATTTAGTTAGGTTTGGTTAGGTTTGGTTAGGTTTGGTTTGGTTAGGTTAGGTTAGGTTAGGTAAGCTTTTAATGTTTGGTGGGAATAGGTAGGTTTGCTTCATATCATATCAAGAACGACAACGTGTAGGTCTGGTGGCTTCTTGTGGCTTCCTTTGTGTTCTTGTGAGTTATCCTGAAGCTTTAAAAGACTCAGTAAATGCAGGGATGAGATTGACAAGTGAGAATATACGAGTTTACTTTATATTATTGCTAAATGTCAGCATGGCGGCATCTTGTTCCAACCCTTGTGTTATTTTGTTGTAAGGTTATTTATATGTATGGATGAGGATGTGAGAAGTTACTCTGAAGCTTTAAGAGATAGGTGACTGTATGGATGATGATGATACGTAAGAATATGTAGGCTTGTCTAATGCAGAGGCCGCCACATGTAGGCCTGATGGCTTCCTGCACCAACCCTTGTGTTCCTACGTTGTGAAAGGAAAGAGAGAGACAGGGAGAAAGGTCAGATAACAGCAAGATTACGTGAGAGAGAGAGAGAGAGAGAGAGAGAGAGAGAGAGAGAGAGAGAGAGAGAGAGAGAGAGTGTGTGTGTGTGTGTGTGTGTGTGTGTGTGTGTGTGTGTGTGTGTGTGTGTGTGTGTGTGTGTTAGACACGTACTAATAATATAATTCCTCACCTTCATTTCAAGCAATTATCTCTCTCTCTCTCTCTCTCTCTCTCTCTCTCTCTCTCTCTCTCTCTCTCTCTCTCTCTCTCTCTCTCTCTCTCTCTCTCTCTCTCTCTCTCTCTCTCTCTCTCTCTCTCTCTCTCTCTCTCTCTCTCTCTCTCTCTCTCTCTCTCTCTCTCTCTCTCTCGGGTTTGAATTTCGCCTCTCTCCAAGAAATTTGTCTTCCGAGAGAGGTTTTAAGCCCGCCCTTCTACACCTGGGGGGAGGAGGAGGAGGAGGAGGAGGAGGAGGAGGAGGAGGAGGAGGAGGAGGAAAGAAGGAGGCACGAAGTCTTGGATTTGTCACGAATTTCCTTGAGAGAGAGAGAGAAAGAAAGAGAGAAAGTAGTAGTAGTAGTAGTAGTAGTAGTAGTAGTAGTCAACTGACCTACTGCTGCTACTACTATCACTTTTACTACTACTACTACTACTACTACTACTACTACTACTACTACTAATAATAATAATAATAATAATAATAATAATAATAATAATAATAATAATAATAATAACAATAACAATAAACTTGCGTGATATAATTAATGGAAGACAAATAAATAAAGAGTAAATAAACTGGTCTCTCTCTCTCTCTCTCTCTCTCTCTCTCTCTCTCTCTCTCTCTCTCTCTCTCTCTCTCTCTCTCTCTCTCTCTCTCTCTCTCTCTCTCTCTCTCTCTCTCTCTCTCTCTCTCTCCAGTTTCCTCTACCTCTCTCATCGCTCTCAATATCCTCTTCCCTCCTCCTCCTCCTCCTCCTCATCCACCTCCTCCTCCTCCTCCTCCTCCTCCTCCACCTCCTCCTCCTCCTCCTCCTCCTCCTCCTCCTCCTCCTCAGTAACTTTAGCCTCTATCGCCCTGGACAAGAGGGATCGCTTCACATTGTTTCGCTCAGTTTCAAAGCGTTTCGTGGCTTTGTCTTATTGATTCACCTCTTTTGGGTCTGCCTGGGTTATGTTAGGTTAGGTTGCGGTTAGGTTGGTTAGGTTAGGTTTATTTCATTTATTTATTTATTTTTTATTTATTTTTTTGTATGGTTTGGTTAGGTTAGGTCATTTTATTATTTTTTTTTTTTTTTTTGTGAGCTCAAGATACGTAGGTTAAGTTGGCTTAGATTTATTTATTTACGGTTATTTTGTTAGTTTAGGGTAAGGTTGTTAGGTAAAGGTGTGTTAGGTTTGGTTAGGTTACGTTAAGGCAGACTAAGTTGGGTTGAGTTAAATTTAGGCTGTGTTGGGATACGTCAGCCTGTGTTAGGTTAGGTTAAGTTACATTAAGTTACATTGTTAAGTTATGTGTAAAGTTATGTCAGGCTAAGCTGGGCTATGTTAGGTCAGGGTGGTTTGGTTAGGTCAGGCTGTGTTGGTTAAGTCAGGCTAAGTTGGGTTGAGTTAAATTCAGGCTGTGTTGGGATACGTCAGGTTAGGTTAGGTTGTCTTGGTTTAAGTTACATCAGGACGTGTAAGGTTATGTTAGGCTAAGTTGGGCTACGTTAGTTCAGGGTGCGTTGGGTCAGGTCAGGCTGTGTTGGTTAAGTCAGAGTAAGTTTAGGTTAGGTTAGGTTGTGTTAGGTTAAGTTAGGTTAGGTTAGGTTGTGATAGGTTAAGTTAGGTTAGGTTATAGGTTAGGTTAGGTTAGGTTAGGTTAAGTTACATCAGGACGTGTAAGATTATGTTAGGCAAAGTTGGGCTACGTTAGGTCAGGGTGTGTTGGGTCAGGTCAGGCTGTGTTGGTTAAGTCAGGGTAAGTTTGGGTCTTCTCGTGAGCTACAAGTCCTGGACAAGATTGGGGAACTTCTTATATCAATCTGGCGGGCAATTAATTCTCTACTTGACTTATAAGTTGCTGCGGCAAAAGTTTAATTTGATGCTCTTCCTGTTACATCGCGTGTACGATAATCTTTGTGCATGTACGATAATTTTTTCCAGGTGTACGATAATTGTTGTTTTTTTTCATGTACGATACCCTTTCTAACGTGTACAATGTTTTTTTTTTTTTTTTTTTTTGCAAGTACGATAACCCTTTCAGTGTGTGTAATAATATTTTTTGCATTGTCAGTCTTTTTTTGTGTGTGTAATTTATTTTCTATTTTCATTTACAACACTTTTTTGTATGTTCCTTTTTTTTTTTTTTTTTACATGTACATTAACTTCTATTTGCACGTAGAATTTCCTGTTTTGTATGTATGATATTTTTATTTATTATTATTATTATTATTATTATTATTATTATTTATTTATTTATTTATTTTTTACCGGGTACAATAATCTTTCATGAACGTACGATAGTTTAGATTTTATTGCGTGTTTATATTATTTTATGTTGTTTCTCTTTCCTTTTTTATTTTTTTTTCCTTTTTATTTATTATTTATTTATTAGATTTTATTGTGTGTATGTTTATTCCATTCTTCCTTTCTTTTATTCCTTTCTTTTTTTTATTTTTGGTTTATTTTTCACTCACACTAACTTTTAACCATGTAGTATTAATTTTTCATCTTGGTATGCTGTGAAATTTTGTGCAAAGTTCAAGATTTCATTTTAGTTACGTTACTTTTAAATTTATCATTATAAAGTACTAAAAAAAAAGTTGTTAGCCAGAAATTTTCATAAGTTCTGGATTTTCTGAAACACGATCATATTATTACTTTTTTCATTAAATTTTAACCCTGATATCAATTTAAAGTGCTGTAGGAGGAACTCTCTCTCTCTCTCTCTCTCTCTCTCTCTCTCTCTCTCTCTCTCTCTCTCTCTCTCTCTCTCTCTCTCTCTCTCTCTCTCTCTCTCTCTCTCTCTCTCTCTCTCTCTCTCTCTCTCTCTCTCTCTCTCTCTCTCTCTCTCTCTCTCTCTCTCTCTCTCTCTCTCTCTCTCTCTCTCTCTCTCTCTCTCTCTCTCTCTCTCTCTCTCTCTCTCTCTCAATATTACCCAAATTTTTCCTTTCTACCAAGCCGTGCAACAAAAAGCCACATTACTCCACAGAAACGCAAGGGAGGCGGAGAAAAAGATGCATAACCTAACCTTTGGCACACTGCCCTGCCCTCGTAAGTCCAAAGGGCTATGATAGGAAACTGGTACTGTGACTAAGAACACATACACCCCTTTGGAATATTGCCCTTGCCTTCCTTAGTCCCAGTGGCATGATGGGAAATTGATATTGCGACTATCACACACACAAACTTTTGGAATATTGTGTTTGTTTTTTTGTTTTTTGTTTTTCTCTCTCTTAAAATCAAATGCTATGATTGCAAAATTGGGATCAAAACAAACATATTACGGTATTTTTTTCCTTTTTTCTTTTTTTTTTCTTTTAAGGAGATTATAAGAGAAACATTTCAAGTTATTTATTTTTTTTTTATTTTGATTTATACCAACACACACACACACACACACACACACACACACACACACACACACACACACACACACACACACACACACACACACACACACACACACAATACTTTTTTTTCTGCTTGTTTATATCATATGTGTTTTTCTTTTCTTTTTTTTTTTCTCTCTCGTCTTCTTCCTTTCTTCTCAAAGCACAAGACAAGTTTACGAGTCAAATTTGGCGTGTTAGTACGAGGGAGGAGGAGGAGGAGGAGGAAGAAAGATAGGAGGAGGAGAGATAGGAGGAGGACGAAGAAACACAAATAGATAAAAGAGAAAGGGTAGTAGGAGGAGAAAAAGAAAGGTAGTAGAAGGGAAGAGAAACGGGGATAAAATAGTGGAGAAGGAGGAGGAGGAGGAGGAAAAAAAGAAGACAAAAAATAAAAGAAGAAAAAAGAAAAAAAGAAAAAGAAGGAGGAGGAGGAGGAAACAGAAACAACAACAACAACAACAACAACAACAGCAACAACAACAACACCAGCAGCAACATCACTTCAAAATAAAAAAAGAATGAAAAAGACTACGAGAAAGACGGAGAAGAAGGAGGAAGAGGAGAAGGAAGAGGAGGAGGAAGAAGAGGAAGAGGAAGAAGAGGAAGAGGAGGATAATACGTTACCTCCACAGCCTAACAAGGAGGAGGGCGGCGCTAGATGAACAGCCAATCAGAACACAAGATTTTGGATCCTCCCTTGAACTCTAGCCAATGAAAATACAGCTTTTGTTTTGTTAAAAGGAGGAGAGCCAATCAGATTCCTTTATTCTCTCTCTCTCTCTCTCTCTCTCTCTCTCTCTCTCTCTCTCTCTCTCTCTCTCTCTCTCTCTCTCTCTCTCTCTCTCTCTCTCTCTCTAATTACTTCGTTTCTTATTGGTTTCTCTTTTTCTCTCTCTCTATCTCTCTTTTTCTCTCTTTTTTTCATTCATTTATTGGTTTTCATGTTTCTATTAATCAAGGAAGCTAGTGGAAGGTCTCTCCCTCTCTCTCTCTCTCTCTCTCTCTCTCTCTCTCTCTCTCTCTCTCTCTCTCTCTCTCTCTCTCTCTCTCTCTCTCTCTCTCTCTCTCTCTCTCTCCATGTATCTATTTGTTAATCTATCTACCTATCTATCTATTAATCTATCTATCTATTTATCTGTCTATCCACCTGTCTGTCTGTCTAAACTTCTGTCATCTCTCTTCTTCCCCTTATCCCTCTTCTCTCTCTCTCTCTCTCTCTCTCTCTCTCTCTCTCTCTCTCTCTCTCTCTCTCTCTCTCTCTCTCTCTCTCTCTCTCTCTCTCTCTCTCTCTCTCTCTCTCTCTCTCTCTCTCTCTCTCTCTCTCTCTCTCTCTCTCTCTCTCTCTCTCTCTCTCTCTCTCAACCAATCACCGTGGACAATGTACTGTGGGCTGTCTAAAGAGCCAATAGGAGCAGGGGATTCAGCTGGCCTCGCTCTGCCATCACTTCATTGGCTGTAGGTGAGGCAACCCTGGACAGGCAATGGAAAGGAAGCACTCGCGCGAAAAAGGCCGAAACTATTTGAAACTATAGGGAGTGAGATGTGTGTTTTTCATATTGTTTCACTAATGATCGTTCAATTTGCCTGATTTCCACGAGTTGCTTAGTTTTTTTTTTGCTTAGGTTACAGAGAGAGACTGAGTCAGGACGAAACTTTTTGGTACTACAGTTAATGAATGAGTGTGTTTCTCATATTGTTTCACTTATTATCGTTTAATTTGGTATTTTTTCTTTTATTTCAGGGAAGGAAAGTGAGGTTTGCATTAAGTGACGTAAGAGGACGAAACTTTTTGGATCTGTACAGGATTGGTGAGTGTGTCTATTATTGTTTCATTAATTATTGTTCATTTGCCTTATTGTTTTTTAATTCTGTTTAATTTAGTTGCATTAATTTTTTTTATGTATCTCTGGATGTTTATTATTTATTTATTTGCGTATTTATTTATTTATCTATCTAATTAATTTATTCATTAATTTATAACTGTCTCATGTTTTCAAGTCCTGCTGTATGTTTATTTATTTATTTATTTATTTATTCCTTCATTATTTCTTCACGTGTAAGGGGAGAGAATATTAGTGCATTAAAAATATCGTACATTAATTACCAAAGTATCGTACATTTCTTGACTTTTTTAATATTTACTGTAAACTATTTCGTGTTCCGTCCTTCACCCATAACTGAATTAGACAACATGCTGAGAGAAACGACGAAAAATATGTGAAAATGAATATCCTCCGCTGTTTCCTAATATTTTGGCTACGTCGTGTATAGAGAGTCATTTATTTATTATCCCGCGTCCCTTCTATTAGTCTGATTAGAAAGTCCTTAGAAAACTCGACAGAATTTGATGGTCTGAAGGAAAGTAATGTATTTCTTGTGTTGTGTTGCTGCCTGCCTTCTCTGCACTCCTTCATTTCCTTCATTGACTTGCCTTCACCATTCAACGTTTGTCCTTCACTTGCTTTTCCCTCATACGGAAAAAAAAGAGGAAATGTGAATCAATCAGTAAATAAATGAATAAGTAAATGAATAAGCAAATGTTAGTGGATACGTCACTACTTCAAATAAGTAAATAGGTAAGTAAATGTAAATGGAATCGTAATTCACTAAAATAAATAAATTGATAAGCAAATAAGTATATATTCAGCGGTAACTAAAATAAATAAATAAATAAACAAATAAATCATTACATAACACTTTTTTTTTAGTTTACGCTTTAAATCCTTAGAAAAGAAAAGAAAATACGTAATATATTTTTTCTGACTAAAGTAAACAAATAAATAAAC
>NC_087196.1:5458357-5460857 GCF_035594125.1 Scylla paramamosain | reverse complement strand
AAGAGGCGGAAACTTAACAACAACAACTACTACTACTACTACTACTACTACTACTACTACTACTACTACTACTACTACTACCACTACTACTACTACTACTATATCTACAACTACAACAAAAAAAAAGCAAGAACAAGAAAGAGAAAAAGAAGAGAAGAAAGAAGAGAAAAACAACAAAAACAAAAACAAGAGCAACAAGAACAAGAAAGAAGAAGAAAAAGAAGAAGAAGAAGAAGAAGAAATGAAGAAGAAGAATCAGCAATCAGAAAAACACACACACACACACACACACACACACACACACACACACACACACACACACACACACACACACACACACACACACACACACACACACACACACACACACACACACAGAGGCTACATCACTTTCCGTCACAAAGAGAAGCAAGAATTAAGAGACAGGAGGAGTGGGGTAAGTGAAGGGAACACAAAGAATGTGCCAACCGCTGTCTTACAACCTCTGCGGTGCCTCAGGTATTAGAAAAAGACACTCACCTCATCTTTAGGTTAGGTTTGGTTAGGTTAGGTTTGGTGTGGTTTGGTTAGCTTAGGTTTGGTTTGGTTTGGTTAGGTTAAGTTAGGTTAGGTTTGGTGTGGTTTGGTTAGGTTAGGTTTGGTGTGGTTTAGTTTGGTTTGGTTTGGTTAGGTTAAGTTAGGTTTGGTTTGGTTTGGTTAGGTTAAGTTAGGTTTGGTTTGGTTTGGTTACGTTAGGTTAGGTTTGGTTACGTTAGGTTTGGTTAGGTTAAGTTAAGTTTGGTTTGGTTAGGTTTGGTTAGGTTAGGTTTGGTTTGGTTAGGTTGGGTTAGGTTTTGTCATTTGTTTATTTGTTTGTTGTTTTGTTGATGTGTTATCTTGTAAGGTTTTGGAGTTTATTTTTATTTATTGTTGTTTTTGTTCATTTGTCAATTTATTGTTATCTTGCTTTCATACCTTTTACGTAGTTTCCACGCCACACACACACACACACACACACACACACACACACACACACACACACACACACACACACACACACACACACACACACACACACACACACACACACACACACACAGCTAATTGGTTATTTTACCATTGACTACAAGAAACATTATAACATTTAAAATAATCACTGTTTTTGCTCCAATTCAAAATTAAAATCAGGGACGAAAATAAAGAATAAAAAAAAGAAAGTTTATATATAAGTGCTCATTAACTCGAAAATGATAACTTTTTATGAGTATTAGTATTCAATAACACTGGCAAACCTACACACACACACACACACACACACACACACACACACACACACACACACACACACACACACACACACACACACACACACAGTAATCCCACGAGGAGCAGGAGCCGTCTGCTTTGAGGTACGATATTTACCAGGTGGGGGTACGAAGCATTTCCCCAAAGTTTGACCGTGGCCATAAATTCCTCCCTTAGCCGCAGAGAGCATCGTGAAGCGTCCGTCGCCTCAGCAATTTACGACCTTCACTAATTAATGCATCTATTTACCTGCTGGTCTAAATCCCTCCCCTTTTTTTCTATTTTTTTTTTTTTCCTCCATCCTTCTTCCTCCCTGTCAGTCTCTCTTGTTCCTCTTTTGTATATCGTGTTTTTTTTTCTTCGTTTTTATTTATTTATTTGTTTTTTTCTTATTCATTTTTGTGGTTTTGTTTTTCTGTTTGCTCCATTCCTCTTTCTCGTTGCCAGTCTTTTCTTCTCCCGTTCCTCTTTTTGTATATCGTGTTTTTTTATTATTATTTCTTCGTTTTTATTTATTTTTTTCTTATTCACTTGGTGGTTTAATTCCTCTCTTGTTTTTTTTTTTTTATCCATTCCTCTTCCTCTTTGTCAATCCCTTTTCCTCTTCCTGTTTTGTATATCATTTTTTTCCTATTTTGCTTTTTATTTAATTTTATGATTATTCTTTTGTGGTTTAATTCCTCTCCTTATTTTTGTTTATATTTTTTTTCTGTCATTCCTCCTTCTTCTTAGTCTCTCCTCCATATTTTCCTTTTAATCTATCTTGTGTGTGTCTTTTAATACCTAATACCTTTCTTTCCTAGATTTTTCCCATACAATCCATTATAAAAAAATACTGAAACTGTTCAACTTTTTTTGCATTTTAATATATTTTTACCATTGGTGTCTATCAAATAACGATGAAAAATGTGCAATCTTTTAAATACATTTTTCTGATACATGGGGATCAGAGTGGACGAAAATATGCATATGTATCTCTCTCTCTCTCTCTCTCTCTCTCTCTCTCTCTCTCTCTCTCTCTCTCTCTCTCTCTCTCTCTCTCTCTCTCTCTCTCTCTCTCTCTCTCTGAATCAGATGGGCAAGAGTTGAGTACAAATTGCTTGCTCCCTTTTATTCAGTTTCATTTTTTATTATTCAGATTATTTATTTCATTTATTTATTCATTTTATTTCACTCTGTATGTGCGCATCATGATTGACAAAATGCAATCTTCTTT
>NC_087196.1:5428357-5438357 GCF_035594125.1 Scylla paramamosain | reverse complement strand
CACACACACACACACACGTGGCTGCATCCTTCACATCAGGGACAAAGGGTCGGACACTGAGGGAGAGCACCACGCACACACCCATATTCTGAAACACTTCTGCGCCGGCCGTCCACAGCTTTCAAAAGGGACTGTTTGAAGTGACACGTGTTTTTAAGGGTGTTTTATGGTTGTAGTGACAGATTAACAAGATTTTTACATTATCAACAGGGGAGACACTCTTGAAAACCCGGCTAGTCATCTCTGTGGCCTTGGAAAATAGTCATGGTGAAATTTTACTGTTTTTAATAGTGTTTTTTTACGGTCCTAGTGACACATTAACAAAATTTCTACACTATTGGTAGGAGGTCTTGAGAATCCGGCTAGTTATCTGTGACCTTAGAAAATAGTAATGGTGAGAGAGCAAAGCATTTCTTAATACACTCCACAATATTTACATCAACCCTTTTACACACAAAAAGAAAAATAAGTAAATAAAATAAAATAAAATATTAACCAGGGAAAATATAACTTGGTGCCCCATAAGAACCAAAACGTTTTCTTTGTGCCACTTCTCATCTCAGCACCTGCACTCCCTCAGTGTCCGAACCCTCGCCTGGCCACGGCTTAGGCTATCTTTGGCGGCAGCTGCTGAGTCCCCCGCGGCCTTGCTGGGCGCGGCAGGGACACCACGACACGCTAACGGAAGTCCCCGCGCGCTGAGCTGATCTTTAAGCCACTCCCCCTCGCATCATCCTGATTGGCCCGTTCATAATGCAGCGCGCCAATCAGGTCCCGTGGCGCGTTTTGGTTGTGATTTGGATGCATTTGTCATTTTTTTTTTCTTTCTTTCTTTACTTTTTTTTTCATACGAGTTTTGTGAATTGTTAATGCGTTGATGTTATTTTTTTCTATTGTTTTTTTTTTCTAGTTTGCACATGTCGACGTTCAAATTGTGCACGTGTTTATGTAGTAAGCTTGTTTTTGTTTTGTTTTGTTTTGTTTTGTTTTTCTTTTGCTTTACTCTTTTCTGAAGATTTGATGTTTTCATGACTTTTTTTTTTCCCTTCTTCCTTTGGTTTACGATTTTCCAGAAGGGTTAATATTTTCATGTCACCTTTTCTCTTCTTTTTTTCTTTCATCTTACAGTCATCTTGCGCTTGTCGCCAGTCAGGTTATGGATCCCTTCATGAAAATCTGTCTCCTTTTTTTTTACGATCTTTCTTAATGCTTACTTTGATGTCGGCATTGTCTTCCCGGTGATGCTCGAACAAAACAAAAAATAAATAAATAAATAAATAAACAAAATAAAATAAAATAAATAAAAGTTGTATTAGGAAACCAATCAGTAATACAGCAGCCAATGAGGGAGGAGGGGGCGTGGTCTGTAGGTCAGTTCAGCGCGCGGGGAAGGTTATCAAGCGACAGTACGGAAGCGGCGCGATAAAAGTAATGGTTAAAATAGTTACAAAATATCATTGGTAACATTTCGCCCCTTTCTCTCTTTTTCTTTCTTTTTTTTTTTCTCTCTCTCTGTCTTTCTTGCTCAGCTAATGAAAGTCAGAAATTAAAACTAGCCTACAACTAGAAAATATCATTAAAACAAAAATTTCCTTGTTTTCTTTCCTCTTTTTTGTTATTTTCCTTTCAACTTTAAAAAGAAAATGGAAGAAATAACTAAAAACACTACATACAACTAAAAATTAAAGAAGGAAACTCAACTGGAAAGCAACATTAGACAACATTTTTGTTCTTTTCTTTTACTTTTGTTCTTTTTTCTGTTTCCAAAGCAGGTAAACACTGAAAACAAAGAAATTTCTGAAAAAAATAATTAGAAACCATTACAGCAACATTTCCTCTCATTTATCTATTTATTGTGAGCATTATAGTGAAGTCAGCCATTAGACAACAGCTACACGTTTTCTATGAAGGTCACGGCGTCACCATATTGAAACAAGCATTCCTAAACTGTTCGTATCTGAAGGAGCCGTTCGTAACTCGAGGAAATATCCACACATTAAGAAATAAGGCACCAAGTGGAGGTTCGTAACTCGAGCACACGTTTGTAACTCGGAAGACGTGTTCACAACTCGAGAATATGTTCGTAACTCGAGGGCATGTGAATAAATTGAGGAACAAGCCACCTTCATAACTCAAGGATGCGTTCAGAACTCGAGCACACGTTTGTAACTCGGAAGACGTGTTCGCAACTCGAGGATACGTAAATATATCGTAGAATAAGGCACTTACAAAGCATCCATAACTCGAGTATACGTTCGTAACTCAAGGAAGAAGGCACATCACACTCAGAAACGTTCGTAACTCAAGGAACTGAAACACAGACACACACACACATACACTAACACACCCACTTCAGACCATGGGCGTAGAGGGATGAGCCAGACACGCCCACGCCGTCGCCCACGCCCACTACTGACACACTCTAATAGGACGCGCCGCCCGGAACTCCACGCGGTGCACCACGGGCGGGAGGGGCTGCGGAGGGCGGGCGTGGGCGGGAGGATGCGGCGGCCGGGAGCGTCTGGGCGGGAGGGAGGAGGAGAGGGGGCCATACAGCGCCAACACGCGGTCCCTCCTATGTACCTGAGGGAGAGGAGGGAGAGGGGAGAGTGAGAGGTAAAGTGAGAGAGGTGAAGGGAGAAATGAGCGAGAGATAGGATGAAAATAATGTAAAAGTTAAATAAAGGAGGTTTAGAAGAGTGAGAGAAGATATGGGAGAGAGTGAGAGGAAGTGAGAGGTGAGGGGAGAAGCCGTTTTGGGTGAGAGACAAGGTGAGAGTGATATAGAGTGAGAGTAATGAGATATTTAAGGGAATGACAGGTGTGTGACAGTGCAGAGTGGGAGGAAAAAGTGAGAGGGAGTGGGTGTTGGAGAAGCGGAGAGGTGAGTCGGTGAGAGGGATGTTACAGGAGTGAGAGTGAGAGGTGAGGTGAGAGGTGAGGGTATGGGAAGCGGCAGAGGTGAGAGATGGAGTGAGAGGGACATCATAGCGTGAAAGTGAAGAGATTCAGATTTGACAGCAACACCATTCACATCACAACACCAGTAACTGCACCACTTTCAACTACTACAACACCCTAACTAGTACAACATACCATTAATATCACAGGAACACCAATACCTGCAACACAAACCCTAACTACACCACCCTCAGCTGCAACACCCTGACCTCTGCAACACACCATTACCATCACAGCAACACTAGTAACTGCAACACAAACCCTAACAACAACAGCACTACCTACAGCACCAAACAACAGCAACAACACCCTCCACAACACCACAACACCACAGCACAACACCACACCACACCTGCTCATCACAACTCACCTTATGATGCTTGGCCAGGTGATCAGATCTGGAGAACCGCTTATCACACACGTGGCACCTGTAAGGCTTGACCCCCGAGTGTGACCTGCGGTGCCTGGCCAGCTCGTCAGATCGGGAGAAGCGCCACGAACAGCCAGTCCAGGTACAGACGAAGGGTTTCTCCCCAGTGTGCCTCCTGAGGTGAGCCTTGAGGTGGGAGGACTTCGCGTACACTTTGCCACACCCAGCGTAAGTGCACTGGAACACTCTCTCCTCTTCCCGCACCTCTCCTCTCGCTGGCGGGGGCTGCGGGGGTGGAGGCGCGTCCCTTGGTGGAGGGGGGAGGGCTCGCTGAACTGGTGGAGGCGGTGGCGGGGGTGGAGGGGGCAGTTTTGACGTGTAGTCGTGGCCTTGTAGAAACACTGGGGGCAGGAGGCGGCGAGGCGGTGGCGGCGGGACCTCGTCCGTGTCGTCATCTAGTAGCTGAGAGAACAAGCCCCCGCCCATGTCCTCGCCCCTTGGAGCCGCCCAGGTCATGTCGGGGGGCAGGTCGATGCCGAAGGGCGGGCAGGGGCAGGAGCAGGCCTCCATGGACGGCAGGCCGGCCTCCAGTGCTGGCAGGGCGGCGGGGGTCAGGGTGAGCTGATCTGTCACCTGTGACGCCTCCAACCCGTGGCTCTCCGGCGGCCGTGCGGGCTGCCCAGGCACGCCCATGCACTCCCCGGTGGGCGTGAGGGAGGTGAGCACCCCAAGGTCGCCTCCAGACTCATCCAGGGACACTGGCAGGGGCGTGGGTGGCGTAGGCGGCTCAGGGAAGAGGTAATCCAGGGTGTCCAGGGATACGAGATCCAGGGAGGAGAGGTCCAGGCCTTCTGTAGGGGGGAGGGGGGTTAGTGTTGGGGTGTGGGGGGGCGTCGGCACGCCCAAACCCACGCCCACCACCCACACCCGACCCCAGCACCCACGCCAGCACGACAGAGACTACGACACCCAGAATCTGTTCGATGTGATACTCGCGACACAGGAAACACTCTCTCTCTCTCTCTCTCTCTCTCTCTCTCTCTCTCTCTCTCTCTCTCTCTCTCTCTCTCTCTCTCTCTCTCTGGCACACACAATCTTATCACACACACACACACATAATGTTCTCTTGTTTGTGCGTTTGTAATTATTCTTGTTAATTAGATAGATTTTACGTACATGTGTGTGTGTGTGTGTGTGTGTGTGTGTGTGTGTGTGTGTGTGTGTGTGTGTGTGTGTGTGTGTGTGTGTGTGTGTGTGTGTGTGTGTGTGTGTGTGTGTGTGTGTGTGTGTGTGTCCACCGCCAGTGCACCGGACCGCACTTTGATAGAGCTAGGGAGAGAGCGAGAGAGGCAAAGGGAGACGGAGAGGGAGGGAGAGGAGGAAAGAGGGAGGGAGGAAAGAAGGGAGAGGGAGAGAGAGAGGGAGAGGTGACATCCGGTGGTGAGACATTGGAAAGACACTATCTCTCTCTCTCTCTCTCTCTCTCTCTCTCTCTCTCTCTCTCTCTCTCTCTCTCTCTCTCTCTCTCTCTCTCTCTCTCTCTCTCTCTCTCACAAAAAAAAAAATCAACGCTATTTTATCTCTATTTATAAATTCTGTTTTGAAATAGAATCGTGAAAGAGGAAAGAAAAATAACTTAGAGAACAAAAAATACTATATACACGTAAAAATAAAATCACTGTTATTGCCTCACCATAGAAAACGTTAGAATTTTAAGAGAGACTTGAGTAGAGTTCACCTTGAGGAGGAGTAGTAGTAGTAGTAGTAGTAGTAGTAGTAGTAGTAGTAGTAGTAGTAGTAGTAGTAGTAAGCAAATAACATCAGTATATTAATTAACACAGCTTCTCTTCCTCCTCCTCCTCCTCCTCCTCCTCCTCCTCCTCCTCCTCCTCCTCCTCCTCCTCCTCCTGCTCACCTGAAGAGCTGTCGGGCATCTGCTGGGACTGAAGACTGTGGCAGATGCGATTAATGTGGTGAAGATCTTGTGGCAGAGACTGTGGCTGGAGGGGGAAGGGCGGCGAGGCGGTGGGAGGGGGGGTGGGAGGGAGATCTGGTAGGTGGAGGGGGGAGAGGGAGAGGGAGGAGTGGAGGGGAGAGAGGGATGCATCATCGTAGCCGGAGTCCACGTCACCATTTGGACTGGAAACTTGAAACATGTCACCATTTGGACTCGTAACTTGGAACAGATCACCGTTTGGACTGGGAACTTGGAAGATCCAAGACTCGTCCAGCTGGGGGAGTAGGGCGTCCATTGTGAGGCTCCTGCGTGCTCTTGTGGACTGCTAACCCATTGGCGGAGGAGCAGCAGGAGGAGGAGGAGGAGGAAGAAGAGGAAGATGAGATGAAAATGAAAGAATAAAAAATAAATGTAAATTTTAGAAGGAAGAAAAGGAATAAGAGGATTAAGAATACTAAACAAGAAAGTAGGGAGAGATAAAAAGAAGGAGAGGAAGAAAGAGAAACAATAAAGGGAGAGAGAGAGAGAGAGAGAGAGAGAAAGGGAGGAAAAAAGAGAAAAGGGGAAAGTAAAATAATATAGAGAGGAATAGAAGGGATGAAGGAAAATGAAGGAAGCGAATGAAAGAAGGAAACAAATTAGTGGACGAAGGAAAGTAGGAAGAAAATAGTAAAAATCAAATAAGAATTTCAGAGTAAAGAGAAGGAGGAGAAGAAGGAAGGAGGTAAATAAGGAAAAGGAGAAAGAAAAGAAAGACGACAAAAGGAAATAAAACGAAGGAAAATAAGAAACTGTACATAAAAGAAGAAGAAAAAAATAAAGACACTGAAAAAGAAACAAAATACAAAAAAAATATAGAAAATGTTAAGAAAAGCCAAAAAAAGAAGAAATTTACTGAAGAAAACAAGGGAAAACAAGCAAAGGAATCAACAAAAAAGAAAAACACCAGAGGAAACAGAACAGATAAAGAAACCAATGAGATCAGCGCGTCTTTCTCTCATAAGTTTGTGAAGAACAGGTACATGACATCCCCTACTAAAGCCTTCACTGCACTGAGCTCGGGGGCTTGAGGGCGGGTGTTATATAGCAGCCAGGTGTGTCGTGCCATCGTACATCGGCGCCAGGGTGTCGTACTTCGCACCTCTAGTCTTGTTTTGCCTTGTGTTTCGCTTGTAACCTTGAAAATGCTGGAAATAAGAGAAGTGGTTATGTTAGGGAAGTTTTGTGTGTAGGGAATGTATTTGGTTTGGTCTTTCAAATAGAGACAACAAAAAAAAAGAGAGGAAGTGTGATATTTCTAGACATAGAAATCAAGTAGACAGAAATATTTACTTAGAAACTATAAAATGGAAAAAAAAACGAAGAAGTTATAGTGAGTTTTAGATAGAAATCATATACAGATAGAAAAACGCGAGAAAGCTTGAGAGTTTTAGATATAGAAATTAAATAGATGTGGAAATATTTACTTACACACTTTGGAAATGTTAGAAAGTCAGGAAGTTATAGAATTTTAGATATAGAAATTAAATATGCATAGAATGTTTACTCAGAAACCTCGAAATAAGAAAAAAAAAAGTTAGAGTTTTAAACACAGAAATCAAATATACATAAATATTCACTTTTGAAACTTTTAAAAATGCTTGAAAATAAAAAAAAAAAAAAAGTAAGGCAAGAATCAGCTTATTAGAAACCAACCAAATGTACTTATACTTAACACACACATAGTTAAATAACTTATACTTACAAATACACACTTTAAACATTGCACACACAAACACACTCACTGTAGAAACAGCCACGTGTGTGTGTGTGTGTGTGTGTGTGTGTGTGTGTGTGTGTGTTTCCTGGTCTTCTAACACAACCATACTCGTACATTCCAAACACTCACTCACTCACTCACTCACTCACCACTCACAGGAACAGAGACCACCACAACCTTACAGTGACTTCACAACACCGGCACCCACGCAGGACTGACACACACACACACACACACACACACACGCCACCCATTCATTCATAAGATAAAAAGTTTGAATGAACGACACGTTTCCGTTTTTCTGACTCACGCACACACGCACACACACACCACTACCACCACTACCACCACCACAACCACCAACACCACCACCTACTACTACTACTACTACTACTACTACTACTACTAAACTTAAAAAACACACATATTTAACTCACTAACTAAAACACACTTACTTATATAGAAGCGCACACACACACACACACACACACACACACACACACACACACACACACACACACCGTAGTACCACCACCATTACTCCTACCACACTAAAAAAAAAAAAAAAAAAAGTTAGGAAAAGATCAAGAGTATTGGGAGTTAGGAAAAGATCGAGAATGTTGGAATCCCTTTCAAACCGTAAGGAAGACAAATGAGGAACAAACTGCACTAACTCCTCAATATCACGTATAACAGTAAATCATGCGCCTCATAAAGGTAGCCAATGAAGAATGAAAGACACAAGTGGTAGTGAATAACGAAATAATGTATAAAAATTAGAATAAGGACATAAGTGAGAATTGTACAGTGTGTGTGTGTGTGTGTGTGTGTGTGTGTGTCATTAAGTTTGCTGATAAGAGCGTTCGGGTTCGGGTATCATTCGGTGAGAGAGAGAGAGAGAGAGAGAGAGAGAGAGAGAGAGAGAGAGAGAGAGAGAGAGAGAGAGAGAGAGAGAGAGAGAGAACCATCATTACCCAATCACTTCCGGTACTGGCAACCCGTCTGACCTGCCACTACCACTGCTACCACTACTACTACCACTACTACTACTACTACTACTACTACTACTACTACTACTACTACTACTACTACTACTATTGCTACTACTACTACTGTCACCTCCATCAGATGTGGCCTTAAAAGCTACAGTATCCTACTTCTATATATGTATAAATGTGTGTGTGTTTGTGTGTGTGTGTGTGTGTGTGTGTGTGTGTACCGAAAAGTGCCCTGATTGTGAAACAAGAGCCGACCAAGAAGTAGTAGTAGTAGTAGTAGTAGTAGTAGTAGTGGTAGCAGTGGTAGTAGCAGAGACGATTTGCCGGGTTCTCAAGACTGTTTTTCCTGTTAATAATGTATGAATCTTGTTAACGTGTCACTAAAACAGTAAAAACACCCTTAAAAATCCGCGTCACTTTACCATGATTATCTTCAGTGGCCACAGAAATGATCACCCGGGTTCTCAAGAGTGTTTCTCCTGTTGTTAATAGAAAGATTTAGTCCATCCGTCTTTAAAACCATAAAAACCCGCACAACTTCAACGAGAGCCTTTGAAATTGAGTGTTTTCAAATATGGCCCTTAGTACTGTACCTTATAGATAACAATTAACCTTCTACTTTTCCTTTTCCTCTCTCTATTTAAAGATTCACAAGTAAAAAGGCCAGGAGCAACACAGTGGTTCACGCATGGCTCGGGACTTCGGTACAGCCTCGCTTAGCTGGTCGACACACGCAGCGCTCCTTGCCTCCCACTCGTCTCCAGCACCTGCCCGTGTGAGGAGGCAATATTCCAGGTTTTCCAGCGTTTTTTCCGGCCTTTTCCAGCCTTGAGAGTGGTAAGTATGGGATATGAGTGTGCTTGTATTTTGTGATAGGCTTTGTTTTAATGTTTTGCTATTGTTAAGTCTCAGAATTTTTGTCAGTAGGAGAGAAAACAGCGAAATATTAGCGTATACAAGGAATATTCGTTTCTCCAGCCTTTTCCAGCCGTCAGAGTGGTAAGTACGGGATCCAGGTGTTTATATTGCGTGGTAGGCTTTGCTCTTATATTTTGCTATCTAAAGGTTTCTGATTTTCGTTAGAAGAGGAAATGTCAAGAATAACGTGTAGGTTTGAATTGTTTTTGTAGTGTTTTCAGCCTTCAGAGTGGTAAATGTGTGGTCTGAGTGCGTGTTTGTTTGTATTAAACTTCCGTTTTATGTTTTCTTATTGGTAGGTCTCCGGTATCTCTTAATAGACGACAAAACAGGAAGAACAGCGTGCACTGCAAGTTAAGATTACGTTTTATTAGTCTGAGGCTGTCATATTTAGTCACCAGCAGAGAAATCAGTGAAAACAGCCTACAATGGAAGTTTTTTTTAGGTTTTACGCTTCATAGGTTCTTAATAAAAGAATAAAATAGTAATAAAACAAAATAATAATAATAATAAAATAAAAGAAAGAAAAGGTAAAGAGAAGAGGAGGAATATTTTCCCTCAAATTCTTTCCGGAAAGTTGATAAAATCAGTTAATTCATAAAAAATAAATGAAAATAAACAATACAGAGAGCAATTATCTATTTTCCTTTAACTTCACTATCAAAAATATAAATAAAAAGCTGAATGATAACAAAATTATTGATGTATTTTCCCATAACCTCACTCTAAGAAGAAACTGAATAAATAATCCACATATTAATAGAAATTTAAATGAAAAGCTCAATAAAGTTCACGAAAATACCGAAAAAAAAAAAAGGAAACCCGCACAACAACAAAATAGGAAAAAAAAACTTCCATTGAGGAGAGAAGGTCAGGAGATAGTGCGCGATAGTGACGATAGTGGTGATGATGGTGAGTGGTAGTGGTGATGCTGGTGGTGTTACGTGACCCTGGTGGTGGTGGTGGTGGTGGTGGTGGTGGTGGTGATAAAGGTTACAAACATAGTCTAATATTACGTGCTAGGATTATAGAAGTTA
>NC_087196.1:5400857-5420857 GCF_035594125.1 Scylla paramamosain | reverse complement strand
GGCTTGTGTTGAGAGAATGTTGTAGGCTCGTGGTCCCTGTGAGTCTTGTTCTTAGTGATTGTTTTTCAAAGACCTAAGAGAAATGATAGAAAACAAAATAAATAGAAAATAATAAGTTTATAAGCATATTCATGTTTCATCCATTTATTTATATTTTGCGTTAGATAACAAGTAATTTTTTTCATTTTTTTTCTTTGGCGTCTTGGTTTGTCAAGTGAGCAGAAATGAAATATTGACAAAAATTCGTAAGGAAAAATAAAAATTTAATGCCCAACTTTCCTCTCTCTCTCTCTCTCTCTCTCTCTCTCTCTCTCTCTCTCTCTCTCTCTCTCTCTCTCTCTGGTAAGGAGAATAACACCATTCCCAAGTTATTTTTTTTCTCCAACTCTCCTTCGTTCCTGCCTTCCTTCACTCTCCACAACAGGTACCACTACTCCTTCTCTAATTCTTTCTACCGCTTATCGCTGTTATCTGGCGCTCGTGAAGTTGTGAGTGGTAGCAGAGCCGCGCCGTGCCAGTAGCGGTGTGGTCCTGGCCTGGCTTATCAGGGGCAAGATAGCGCGTGTGGCGGGCATTGTGGCAAGCTGGTACCTCTTATAAACGCGTGCCACACTTACTGATATTGAGGGGGGGGGGGATGAGGGGAGGTGAAGGAGTGTGGGAGCAAGGGTAAAAGTGAGGGGGAGGGGGGGATGAGGGAAGGTAGAGAGAGAGAGAGAGAGAGAGAGAGAGAGAGAGAGAGAGAGAGAGAGAGAGAGAGAGAGAGAGAGAATACTACGAAAGATTAACATTCTTATATCTTAATTTTCACTATAAGATATATTTATGATGTTTGTACGTTGTTTGTTTAGATCTGTTGTTAGTTTCATCAACATAATATTAAGGTAAATATATATATATATATATATATATATATATATATATATATATATATATATATATATATATATATATATATATATATATATATATATATATATATATATATATATATTTCTCTTCAGTATTTGCTAGCCGATAAAGTTCTCGTAAACCTCATTGTTTGATAAAAAAAAAAAAAAGTAATACAAAGGTCATTTTTACTTTTAATGTTTGCTTCTTGATAAAATCTCTCTCTCTCTCTCTCTCTCTCTCTCTCTCTCTCTCTCTCTCTCACACAAAAATAAATATATAATTAAATAAAAACTGACACACATACACACGGAGTTTTTCCATTTCATCAGTGAGGTTTGTATAAATTTTCCAGTAGCACTTATTCACTCTCTCTTTAGGGTCGACTGATTAATTAGTAAGATAACAAGACTTCAAGTAATTTACTTAAGTCTGAGATGAGCAGTGCTGTTATCAGGATATTCCCACCTTTTATTGATTTACTTTTATATCTTGATTTATTTTATCTATTTATTTATTGTATTTTCTATATTATTTTTTTCATCAGTGGAATTTAACAGCATCTCCTATCTCTACCTTAGTACCTGACAAGTGCTCACTCACTCATCTCTCCTTAATCAATAATTCTCTCCCTTTTCTGTAACACTGGGTTATTTCTTAGTAGGATCTTTCATCTCCACCTTCTTGGTTTGACAATACTAATACTCATCTCTTTCTTTAATCACACATTCACTCATCTCTTCCTTTGTTTTCCCCCCTTCTTTAACACTGAAAATTTCTTAACAGCATCTCTCACGGCCACTTTAGGATCAGACAGAAGTACTTGTTCACTCATCTCTTTCTTTTATCTCTTGCATGTTCACGACTTAAAATCATATACAAAAAAAGACTGGGAATGGTACAGAAAGTGAAGGTGCTAAGTATAAACACAATACACAGAACTGAACACTTGAATAGGCATCTTCAGTATGACACACAAACACACAAACACACTGATCACTAAGCAGTTGCCTTGCCCAACACTGACTGAGGACCACTTCTGACATTATTTAAAGACACAAGTAACATGGCCAGGAATTAAGTGACTTGACAAGATAAATAACCTCGATTCGTGGTTGGAAATAAAGGCTTTGGAGGAATAAAAGCATCAGGAATTAATGGAAAAAAATAAATAAATAAAAAAATAAATTACTGACCTTTTCTTTACATTATTAAGAATATAGTCTCTGAAGTGAAACAACTTAGCAATGAATTAAGAACTTTCATAGGTAACAATAACCTAAGAAATAAAAATGGAGGAGAAAAAGAGAGGGAAATATCAAGAACCCTCTAGATGGTAAAATATAGAATTAAAGGGAAATATGATAATGGTCTGTACTGTACACCCAAATGCTTTGTAACTTCCCCTACCTGGTCCATCCATATACACTCTTTAAAATCCTCACATTGCTCTTACACAATTGTTACCAATCAATAAACAATACACTAATTAATAAACAATAGATAAACCAGTGTTGAGCAAAGTTCTCTTAGTTATATTTGTACACCATAACATTTCTAAACTAAAATAAGGCTGGTATTTCAACTCTTAACAAAAAATAGAAGACTTCTGTATTCATCGTCCATAATTATAAAGAGAAATGCACAGTATTTTACTATAGAATTAACTTAATACATAAATCTGGTAAGCTGTGGTGAGTTTTGATATTAAATTATTCTCACCAATCCTGAACATAAATTATTACTCTCAGCTTCCCTAATAAATCATGACAAATTCAATCTTTCATTCTCTATATTTTTGTACATGAACAGGAAAAGTAAGGAGTGGAAAGAACTAGATGAAATTAAAAAATATGTAGATTGACAGATTTAGGTAATGTATGCAGATATAATGTATGTAGACAGATAGAATGATTATATCTATGTTGATGGATAGATAGATAGAAGGATATGTATATTAGACAGACAAACATACTCCAGGCTGATGTCCCTCTTAAGGTTGGTAGCCAAGATACCTCATCTCCCTGTAGGAGGAGGAAAGGGTGCCCAGTCCTCAGTCTTGCCTTTTCTTTTGTAACAAGAGAAATAAGATTGGGGTCCTTTAAAATAGCAATAAAACCTTGTGTAATTTAAACAGACATTAAAATTAAATGCCCTTAATTACAATTATTCTAACACTCCAAATCCTTTCCAAAAATGACAAATTTTGGGAGAGAGAGAGAGAGAGAGAGAGAGAGAGAGAGAGAGAGAGAGAGAGAGAGAGAGAGAGAGAGAGAGAGAGAGAGAGAGAGAGAGAGAGAGAGAGAAATTGTACACTCAAGACTTCAAGGTTGTAAGTGACTGAGATCTGGGAGTGGTGAAGAGGAACCACTAAAAGGATGATGAGTAATGAAGCACACAGGACTGAGGAGTTTAGCACACCAGAGAAGAGAGAAGAGTGTGGCAGAAGAATGATGGGAGAAAACAAGATGCCATAACTAGGAACAACAGAGATATTCAAGACAGAAGAAAGGAAGAATGATACAAGAAAGGCAAAGGATGATGACAAGAGATATATATCATCATAAATATTGTCATGTTGGAAGTTACATATCCTCTCCCCTTCTGCTAATCACTCCCCCCCCCCCTCTCTCTCTCTATCAAAGCTCACAGTATGTATGTTTACGAACCCACAGCCCCCTCCTCCAACACATAGAACACACACACACAGATGGTGGACCTGGGCACCTTTTCATATGTACTTATTTTTACCCTACAATAATAATGGTTTCTTGTTAGGGCTACACCACTAAAGGGAGTCACCAGCTGGTATACACAGTATTAGCAGTATTCCAAACTAACAGAAGTGACATGTCAGCCAGAACATTTATATATATAAAATATATACACAATAGAGTAAAAACCTAAATAACATTTATTTGTATTCTAAAGTGAAGTGTAAACCTAATATAGGCTACTTTGTATATTTATTACCTTTACTTATTCCTCTCTCACAAATTATGAACTACAGTCACTCATCACAGCCTCACATATAAACTCTTGTCTCTCTCTCACCAGACTCAAAAATCTTCAGAACCATGTTTACTCACCAAAGACTAACATATAAACTCTCACCCTCTCACAAAGTCACTGTCATAAGAACCACAATTGTGAGAACAAATCACTCAACTCTCACACACACACACACACACACACACACACACACACACACACACACACACACACACACACACACACACACACACACCTTTCTCTCCTATTCACCCTAACATCTGTCACAGCAAGCATCCATCACTGGGAGCCACTCAGAGGTACACAGGAGACTTGTAACTGGTGCCTAAGATTACCTCTACCTGGGGCAAAAAAAAATACAATTAATGCCTTCACAATCTGCCACTATTATAAAACACTGGTGGTCTCATCTCTTCTCTTCTTGGTCATCTTACTTGTATTGTTCTTGGTGGTGATTCTTCTTGTGCTTCCATCTCACTGGAAAGAAGTTCAAATTTTTAGCTTTGTGATAGTGTTGTCATTACCAGTAAAGAAATATGACCATATTTGTTTTATTGGTTTCTCTATCGTTTACCATTCCTCCTTCACTATTGTACAGATTTCCCACTTGTGTTCACGTTTCTTTCCTTACTCTTAAATTCTCTGGTTAGCTAAGAATCCATCAGTTGTCACATTTTGTTACTAGACCATCAGACTGTGTCTGTGGATCTAAGAATCCATCAGTTGTTACATTTTGTTACTAGACCATCAGACTGTGTCTGTGGATCAAAGAATTTCAGCATTTCTCCTCAATCTTCCCAAGTCCTCTGATCTAGAAAACAACCAGCACAGCCTCAGCTCACCTGGGGGCCAAAGGGGCCAGGTGTCTCCGGGACCTTCTGCAGGGGGTACCGCTCCATGTCCAGTGTCAACACCTTGCTGATCAGACACTCCCCAGGCTGGAAAATGAGAAAAGAAAAAGTGAACCCTTCTGTAAATACACAACTTATCAAACTATGGACTAAGACTACATTCAATTCTTTCTCTCTTCTCTGTATCTCTGGCAGCTTTTGTACACTCAACACTCTCCCTCTCACACACTCACATCAGGGCAGATCCCGACAAGAGCATCTGCATTCTGGTAAAACTCTTCCTTGAGTGAGATGACGATCGTCTGCAGCTGCTCCTTCTTTTCCCGGATGTAGGACGCCACCTTGCCAATGTTTGTGTTGTCCAGCGCCGCGTCAATCTCATCCAGGACAAAGAATGGAGCCGGCTGGTAACTGTGGGAGTGGGACGACTGTTGCTTGTCATGTTCTCAATAAACACTATTACAATTATACACCTCTTATTCCAGATGTTCTTCACAAACACTAGTTGCATTTTTGTTGATAATAGTAAAAACTGTTACTCCTGATGTTCTTGATAACAACCATCCATCTGTATACCTGGCCAGCAAATCCCACACAAGATGGCCCAGATGCTCCTCCACTCCACTCCACTCCACTCCAGGTATGGTCTTTAATTCCCTAACTTTTTTACACACACACCTGTGGATGCCAAAGAGCAGTGCTAGCGCCGCAATGGTCTTTTCTCCACCAGAAAGGTTGGACATGGGCTGGAACCGCTTGCCGGGTGCCACACAGTTGTAGTTGATGCCATCCAGGTAGGGCTCCTCAGGGTTCTCCGGCCCCAGGAAGGCTTGTGCTGATGGATTCTTGGCCAGCGCCTGGAGAGATGGGTGGGTTAGTGCACCAGGCTTGATGGGATTGGTTTATGAGATATTTCTGTTTTATGGCAGTATTTCTGTAGTTTGTTTCATAACTATGTGTTGCAAGACTGTATTCCTATAGCATTTGTGTGCTAGGACAGTATTCATGAAAAATTTGTGCTAAGACTTTCCTGCATTTAAGGTTATTCCTGTAATATTTGTTTTAAGATTATTTTTGCAATATTTCTGTGGTTTCAGACTATGTCTCTAAGATTTCTTATTTTGAAACTATTTCTGCATTATTTCTGTTTTAAGACTTTCTGCAATATTGTTACAAAACTGTATTTCTATAAGCTGTTTTTTGAGCTGGTTACATTCCACACCTCAAAAACACCACCAACCACACACACACACACACACACACAAAGCACCCCCAGTCTCACATCCACACCTTATAGATGCCATCAATCTCATTGGACACGTGTTCAAAGAAGGCCATGAACTTGTCGTAGCGTTCCTTCTTGGCTCGCTCAAATGCCTGCTTGGCTTTCTTGGCGCGCTTCCGAGCGTTGTCAAATTCCGAGTTAGTCTCCTGCAGTTTCTCCCTCGCCAGGTCCAGCTTCTGCATTGCCTTCATGTTGGGTGCCTGAGGAGGGAATAAAGAAAGGTGAGTGAAAAATAAAAGGTAAAACAGTCATAAAAACCAAGGAGGCAGCAACAATAGTGGATAAGAAACCACAATAACAGAGCAATCTTGACCTGGATGCGCTGGATGGTGTTCATGAGGTCATTGATGTGTTTCTGCATGCGCTTCTCCGCCTTGTGCACGTCATCCGCGTCGTCCAGCTCCTTGTGGGCCTCCGACAGCAACGAATAGTCCATCACAATGCGCGACTCCTTCTCATACATCATCTGTGGCGGGAGGCAACTGGGTGAGGTGAGGTAAGAGAAGGAAGAGAGGAGTGGAGAGGAGAGTAGCAAGGCAAAGGAGACAAGGTGAGAAGAGGAGAGGAGAGGTGAGGTAAGATGAGGGGAAGCAAGGTGAGGTGAGGTTAAGAATGGAAAAAGGAATGGTTAAGTTAGGACTGGAAGAAAGTTAAGGGTGAGGACATGAGGTAAGGTTATGAAGGTAAGAAAGGGAAGGTTAGGGATGAGAGGTGAGGTGAGCTATGGATGGAGGATGAGGTAAGAAATGGAAGAAAGGCTAAGTTCGGGATGGAAACATGAAAAACACCCTTGAAAATCCCAATATTTACTAAAACCTGAAACTATTACTAAAATCATCAAAACACCTTGAAAACACCAACAAACTCCAACTAGATCCTGCTAAGTCATCTAGAACCTTGAAAACTCCAATAACATCCACTACTCTTAATTAAACCCTTGAAAACCCCAGTAACTCCCCACCAGAACCAATCAAACCTCCCCTCACTTTACTCAGCCTGACTCACCACCCTGTACCTCCACCTTACCTGTGTGTTCATGCCAGATGAGTACTCTAAAGTAGACTCCCCTGCCTCCCTTCCCTCATTTTCTATGTCCTCCATGTTGCCGCGGGTCATGGGAAGCAGAATGTCGTCCATCTTGCATTGCTTCAAGATAGAGTGTCTGCGGGGAAAGGAGTGAGAGGGGAGAGTTAGAGGGAGTGTCTAAGGGAGAGGAGAATGTCTGAGGGAGAGGAATGAGAGAGGAGAGGGTCTAAGGAAGGAAAGGGAAAGGAAAAAGGGAAGACTGATGGAAGGAGGAGAGATGAAGAGAAGACAGATGCTCCTTCTTTCATTCATCCAGACAAAAACAAGGAAGAAAAAACAAAAAAAAAACTTTACCCTTACATGAAGAAATAACAAAAAAAGGTGAAAGAAAACAGGAAAACACAACTTAACCCTTTCACTGTGACACGACACAATTAACAGCAGCAGAAGCAATTCGTGAAGTCTTAACAAGCATCCACAAGAAAGATAGTGATGAAAAGAACACTTTTTGCAATTTCTTTGGAGTTCAAAGATTGGATGTGGCTGCAGAACAAGTGAAGGTGTCTCAAAGTGATTAGGGAAAGGTGTACCAGGTGGCAGTCAGAGGGTTAATATTACCCACCTCTCCTCTCTTCTCCATCTTGTGTTCATCCAAACAAAAACAAGGAAGAAAAACAAAAAAAAACTTGTCTTGCATATTGAAATAAGAAAACCAGTGAAAGAAAACAGAAAACTCAACATAACATTACCTCTAGAGGTACTCTCCTCTCTTCTGCTCCATCTTGTGTTTATCCAGACAAGATAAGGAAAACACAAAAAACATTACCCATACACTGAAATAAGAAAACCAGGTGAAAGAAAACAGAAAAACGCAACATAACATTACCTCTCTCCTCTCTTCTGCTCCATTTTGTGTTCAATGGAGTTAATCTGCTTCTGCACACTCTGGATGTCCTTGGCAATGGTCCCCACCTCCCGCCGTGCCTTGCCGATCTCCTCATCCATCTCATCCAGCTCAGACTTCTTGGCCAGCTTCTCCGACCGCTTCTTGTCCAGCTCCCTCATTGACTTGTCGATCTCCGCCATCTGTGGGGAAGGGAGGGCTGGTTTGCTGATATATATATATATATATATATATATATATATATATATATATATATATATATATATATCTCTCTCTCTCTCTCTCTCTCTCTCTCTCTCTCTCTCTCTCTCTCTCTCTCTCTCTCTCTCTCTCTCTCTCTCTCTCTCTCTCTCTCTCTCTCTCTCTCTCTCTCTCTCTAATGAATCTTGAAATTTCCTTTACTTATTTATTTATTTTTAGGGTGTTTTGTTCTCTCCTTGCTTCTTTCCTCTTTCCTGTCATTCTCTTCTTCCTCTATACTTGTTTATTTTTCTTTATCCAATCCTACCCTCTTCTTCCTCACTCACTTTCTCTTCTAATACTCTTTCTTTCCTCTTTTTCTTTACCTTGTCCTTTACTTTCATATTTTCCTTTCTTTTTTTTCCTTCTCATACTCTCAGCTACACATTCTTCCATTCCTTCCTATCTACTACTCTTCTACTTTCCACCTCTCAGCCACATTCTTACATTCTTTTCTATCTATCCCTCTCCTTGTCTTCCTCCTCCATTACCCCTACCCTCTTCTCCTCTACTATCCCTCTCTTCCTCCTACTCTCCCTTCTATTCTCCTCCTCCTCCTCTATGCTAAACTTTCTTGCATATCTCTCTATCTGTCCTTTTGTTCCTCCAGTTCTTGCACCTCTCTCTCTCCTGCTGCTGGCCACTGACCTGCTTCTGCTCTGCCTGCTTTGCCTGCTCCAGGGCATCTTCGTCATCCTGCACGGCCCGCTCCCAGCGCGCCACGTTACTCTGTGTGTCCCGAGAACGCTCAAACTCCAGCTGGTTCAGGATCCGGTTTTTCTGCTTCTCAAATTCAAAGCGTCTGTTGGCACGGTCCGTCTGTGCCTGCAGCTCCCGCTCCTCGTACTGCCGGATGTTGGTGACGCCGATACTCTTGCAGAAGTCGGCAAACACGACATCCTCCACGGTGTTCATCTTCTCCTTCACGTCACTCATCAGCGCCTCCCGCTCAGACATGGTCTTCTCAATGTCGTGCAGCTGCGGCTCAAAGGTATCCAGCTCCCCCTTCAGCCTGTCAATCTCCACCTGCAGCTGTGCGATCTGCTTCTCCGTGGTCTCCTTGTCGGTGCGAGAGTACTTGAGTCTGGTCTCAATGCCTCGCACCTGAGACTCCACCGTGTTCAGCTCAGACTCCTTCCTGGACTTCTTCATGGCCTCCCGCAGCTCCTCTGTCAGCTTCTCCTTGGACGCCTTCAGGTTGGACAGGTGCTTCTCGTCCCATCGCTTGGCCTTGCGTGCCAGGTCCAGACTGCCACCAGAGATGATGCCAGACTTGGAGAAGAACGTTCCGTCCAGTGCCACGGCATCATAGCGGTGGCCATCCTCCATGTCATACGCCACCTTGGACGCATCCTCTGGCGTCTCACAGACCAGTGCATTGTTTGTGGCGAAGAGAACGGCACGCTTGATCTCCGGAGGGTCGTACTGCAGCACGTCGTACAGAAGTTTGACGTTCCTGGGGTCCTTGATGTTCCTGAGGCGCTCCTTGAGTGGCTTGGCCTGGATGTAGTCCAGGGGCAGGAAGGTCTCTGGGTCCAGCATCTGGTCCTTCAGGTACTGCACGCACTGCCGCGCCGTCTTCTCCGTGTCCACCACGATGGCCTCCATGTACTTCCCCAGCACCTTGGTGATGGCCACATTGTACCTCTTATGGATGGGCTGACACATGTTGATCATCCTGTCATACACTCCCTGGTACAGCTGCTTGAAGTTCTCCACAATCTCCTGCTTCTTCTTGCGCCTGGAGTCCTCGTGCTTGTCCACCCGAGCATCACCTAGCTGCTCCGTGACGCTCTCCAACTGTTCCTGCAGCTGCGTGATCCTCTCCTTGCTGTACCCCACATCTGATACAAGTTCCTGTTGGTGGAGGGTTAGTGACTGAAAACTTAAGAATATAAACACAAAAAAATGCATGAGAATTATACATATATACACACATATACCAAGGCTGCCTTCCTCAAAAGTGTGATAGACAAGACACTCTCAGCCCCTTAGCCCCCAAAGAAGAGAAAGTACTCCTACCCTCACTTCACAACTATCAGCCACACAGCCAAGACAGTTTGGCCACAACAAGGTTCCTTCACGTGCACTCTTCCCCACCACACCCGATAGCCCCAATGATGTGTGATGCCCCCTCTGAGGTTACAGGGTCCTGTCATTCCTCACACACACAACTGCTCCCCATTCATTTGTTAGCCACAATCATTCTATTGCACTACAATTTCAGTCCTCTTCCTTTTATTGCTTCCTGTATGCTACCTATCCTTCCTTTCCATGACCTGCCTCAAATTCACACCTCACACTTGATCCTATGATGAAATAAAAAACAACACATATTAACAAAAAGACTCTCTCTCTCTCTCTCTCTCTCACACACCTGTCTCAGCTTCTTCTGATCCTCAAGGGACGTTTCAGACTGGCGAATGTGATCCATCAGCTTCTCCACCCTCTTCTGCGCCTCCTCCAGCTCATGCCCCTTCTGCCGCAGCCTGTTCTCAATCTCTGCTGTCCTCCGCTGGGCATTGTCAAGCCGGTCCTGGTCGGATTTCTGCTCCCGGTTGATGGAGTCGAGTTCCTGCAGGTACTGGGCAGACTTGCGGGCCGCTGCGTTCTTCAGCTTGTGGTATTCCTTGACCTGCACCTCCTCCAGCTGTACACTCTTGCCTGAGGGAGAGGGAGAGAGACATTTAGTGATCTACATGCTGTTTCTCAAATATTTTCTCCTCTCTACAGTTTCAAGGCTCTAGAGGAAATCTGGGTCTTCAAGAGTGCTTTCATGATTCTGCTAACAAATTTAACAAGAATTCCTTATCTTGACTACTTTTTAACAGACTGTGATGGAACATATCAAGATTTTTCAGTGTTTCATTGTTCTACTCACAGTTTAGCAAGACCTTCAGCAGATCACCTCTTAATCTTATCCTATCCTGATTACTAACCCTAAGGATCTTCTCTGCACCACCTTTGTTATACACACACACACCAGTACCTCCATCACTTACCCTCTTAACCTTACTCTCCTCTCACTAATCCTTGTTACATCCCTTATGCCAATTCAATGCCTGTATCCAATCCCCCCAGTCTTAATCTGCACCTCATTACCAAGTCATGTCCCTAATGCCACCAGTACCTCCATCAGATCTCCTCTTAACCTTACCCCTCATCACTAATCCATTACATCCCTTATACCACTCAAATACCTCCTTCAAATCCCACAGCTTGATGAATAAACATTTACAATCTCAGACAACCCTCCCACTTACCTTGGCTCTCGGAATCCTGCGAGACCTGGTCCTCAAACTCAGCCCTCTTCTTCTCCACCTCCTGCAGCTCACTCTCCAGCTCCCGGATGTCGTCCATGTGAGCATTGTGAGCCTTGATGGCCTGACCCAGGGATTTACGGGCTGAGTCTGCCTTTTTCTGCATGTGTGTCACCCTCTCCTTAGCCTTGATGAATGTTGGCCGCCGCTTGTTCACCTCAGACTCCTGTAAGCGAGGGAGGTGGCACAGGTGTTACTGGGAGTGTTGATACTGAAGGTGTTATTAAGGTGTCTATGTGCATGTTGTTGTGGTGGTGTTGCAAGTGTGGGAGTGTTGATATTGAAGGTGCTATTGAGGTGTTTGTGTGTGCTGTAGTGTTGGTGTTGCAAGCATGGGAGTGTTGATACTGAAGGTGTTATTGAGGTGTCTGTGTGAGTGTTGTGGTGTTGTAGTATTGAGATGATGAGGTCCTTCTGTGAGTGAGGGAGAAGATGCAGGTATTTTTTGTGAGGAAAGAATGGTGTGGTGGTGGTGTTGAGGTGTCTAGTGGGTGTGGTGGTGGTGGTGTTGAGGTGTCTAGTGGGTGTGGTGGTGGTGGTGTTGAGGTGTCTCAGTGGGTGTGGTGGTGGTGGTGTTGAGGTGTCTCAGTGGGTGTGGTGGTGGTGGTGTTGAGGTGTCTCAGTGGGTGTGGTGGTGGTGTTGAAGTGTCTCAGTGGGTGTGGTGGTGGTGGTGTTGAGGTGTCTCAGTGGGTGTGGTGGTGTTGAGCTGTCAGTGTTCAATAAAATAAAACTTAAAGAGCCATTAGGCTGACACTGACCAGCTCCCTGTTGTCCTGCTCCATCTTGGCCATCTCCCTGGACACCCTGGTCTGCTCCTTCTTCTTCTCCTTCAGCACCTCCTCCGCCTTCTCCTTCTTCTTCTCCACCTTCTCCAGGTCTCCGTGCTTCCTCCGTGCCTCCTTCTCAAACTCCGCTATCTCCTTTTCATTGTGGTACAGGCGGAACAGCTGCATCTCCACTTGCTTCTCTCCCTAATGGTGGAACAGACTGGTTAATTCAATCCACGTCACAAAGGTAAGGTTAGGTTGGGTCAGGGTCAAAGATAAGCATCCTAACTTAACCTATCAATTTCACTCTTTGATATGCTGAATAAAGCACCTATAAATGTTCTCAAATATACATAGAGCCCTTTACATCCTTTATTCATTGATGGCTAGTGTATATTTAACGTTTCCACAGTACTAGTCCTTCTAATCCATCTTTTATTCTCAGTACAAGTCCTCCTCGTCTTCCTCCCCCTTACCAGTTCATCCTTGAGTCTCTGGTAGCGCTCCGCCTCCTCCTTCTCCTGCTTGGCCTCCTTCCGCTCAGCCGCAATGCCCTTCTTCTTCTGATACGTGAACTGTGTGTCCTCCTCGGCCTTCAGCATCTCCCCCTTCAGGCGGTCATACTCCTCCTTCAGTGCACCAGATCTGTGGGAAGTGTTGGGTTAGTCTTGCCTGTGTCATGTTTACACACTGCCATCTTTAAAGGGCTTGTTTTTGTTTTTGATGGTTTTTGTTTTATTGGCCATATTCTCTCTCTCTCTCTGGAACTAACATACACACTGATCTCTCTCTCTCTCTCTCTCTCTCTCTCTCTCTCAACCCGCCGCCACACATTCACCCACTAATCTCAAAACAAAGCCTCCTCTCTCTTGTCCACTGACCTCAAACAAACCTCTCTCTCTCTCTCTCTCTCTCTCTCTCTCTCTCTCTGCCTCTCACCCACTGATCTCCTCAAACAGGGCGGTCCTCTCCCGGGGGTTCTTCATGGCGATGGACTCCACAGCTCCTTGGAACACCAGGAAGTTCTTGCCCTTCACGTTGATGCCCAGCGACTCAAGCTCCTTCAGGTATGTCTGGCTGCTCACCACCTGTGTTGGGGGGGGTGGAGAGGGGGGAGGTCAGGTCAGGTTATAAGTGAAAACCAGATAGATATATAAATAATTGGGGTATGTTAGGGTATGATAGGATGGAGAAGAATTATGTTAGGTTAAAAATGAATGAAAGGCAGATGAGTAAAGGGTTGGGTTATTCAGTGGGGTACTCTGCATATCACATACTAGATTTATGACCAATGCATATCAGGGTATGATAGGATGGAAAAGAATTGTGTTAGGTTAAAGATGAATGAAAGACAGGTAGATGAGTAAAAGATTAGGTTATGCAGTGGGATACTTTGCATATGACATACTAGATTTATGACCAACGCATTCCCTGACTAAATACTTGTTTTCTTTGTTTTGTTTATGACGGCTAACTTGGCACACCACCAACTTGTCACCTGAGCACGACATTTGTAAATCTTGTGACTGCTGGTACATTCAGTGGTTGTAGGACAGAAGACAATGGTGATACAGGTTGTACTGCACTTCTATGACATCAAAATTATATCTTTTTAAATGTTTGGGTTTTCAAGAATAAAGTCATGTCATCCAACCATATTTTGCTTCCATAGGCAGCCTTGTGACAGATTTTTGTCATAAGCCGAGTACAACAGTGTGTGTGTGTGTGTGTGTGTGTGTGTGAAGGACAAAGTGACAGAGACATATCCTCCTTCTCTTATCTCCATTATTCTTGTGACATTAAGATAAACAGGACAGATTAGTCAGATTACAAATCAAAGACAGACTGGCAGGCACCCTCCATAATGTTTCTTAGGCTATACTGCATGACAAGTGACACACACACACAGATTGACAGGAAATTCCCCACATAAACCTCCATTAACCCAGCTAAGGTATAAATGAGAGATAGACAGACTGACAGACAAAGATACATAGAGCCAGCAAGTCAGACACACAGCCAGCCAGACATAAGGACAAACATACAAACATTTAACCAAACAACCAATTACATGAAGCCAAACGCCTACACACACAAACAGACAAACAGACAGCCAACCAACATATCAGCCATCCATCCATGCATCCAGACATACATACAGACAAACAACCATTCACTTAACCAGCCACTCAAACACCCCAATACAAGCCCCAATCATTAACCACAGACGAACAAACAGACAGACGAATAACAAGCAACACACACACACACACACACACACACACACACACACACCTCGCCATTGATCTTGTGGTCTGACGATGATCCCTGAACCATTCGAGTAAAACGCTTCTCACGGCCATCCTCCATCTCGAACACAGCCGTCACATGGGCGGAGCGAGAGATGGGCTGGCCGATGGACGCGCCGTGGATGAGGTCGCTCAGCCGCTTCACTCGTAAGCTGGACGTCTTCTCCCCCATCACGAAGGAGATGGCGTCCATGAAATTTGACTTCCCTGTGGAGGTGGGGTGGTTAGAATTGTTAGGCTCTGGGTGGAGGTGAAGATCTTTATGTATTTCCATCATTCAGTAAATTTTGACTTGGTGGAGTGAAACTAACAGAGTCATTATTAGAAGTCATGTGGTTCTTTATTTATTGTTTTTTTTTATTTATTTATTTTATTTTTTTTTTTCCCTGCTCCCTTCAGTGTTGGGGACCTGTTGGCAAAGTGGAGTTTTCAGATGTGGACAGCTAAAGCAAGGCCAAACACCACCTCTTACCACCAATAATAAAACAAAACATACATTATATTTTCCACAAGCCAGTGTTGCCAACGATACATGCGGAAAATCTCCTGGAATGTGTCCGTGCATCCCCTCACTGTACCAGGGAGCAGTGTTGCCAACAATACCCATGAGAAGTCCCTAGAATAATATAGATGATGTCACTGGAGTGTACAATTATGCAACACTGGGGTGGCAGGAGGCGGTGATGTATTCCACCTAACCCAAGTGGACAGAGAGCTAAACAAAACAGAAAATACAGCCATGTGACTTTTAAAACTTACAAGCAACTGTATTCCCTGTATAATTGACAAATATACAAGGATAAATAAATAAAATACGTAATAATAAAACAAAAAAAACAGCCACATGACTTTTAACACTTACAAGCAACTGTATTCCCTGTACAACTGACAAATACAAAGATAAATAAATAAAATATGTAATAATAACACTGAACGCATTACATCTGACAGGAACCAAAGTCAGCCAGATTAATGTAGGCCTATGACAGATGAAGTGTTAGGTTAGGGTTGATTTGTTAGCGTCTGGTGAGGCAGTGACGCCAAGCTACCCACCAGACCGTCCATAAAATAACTAGAGATGATCAAATGACAAGCAACACCTCCTAACTGGATATCCAATGGGGGTGATGACAAATTAGGTTAGGTTTGGTAATAAGGTTAGTTTATGTTACCCACGGCTCCAATAATATAACAAATGCGGGAAATAATCAACAAATGTGCCTTACCCGAACCATTTGACCTGTGAGAAATGAAGTCAGCTCGTTAGGTTAGGTGGTCAACTTATATTACACTACACGAAGTTGAGTTAGGTCAGGTCATTCATATCTCCCATAAAGTGACAAATAAGACATACAAGTAGCAACAAACGTGCCCTACCGGATCCATTAGGACCGATGACAGCCGTGAATGGCTTGAGGGGGCCGACATGGTAGAAGCCGCGGTAAGACTTGAAGTTCTCCACCTCAATGTACTTCAGAATGGCCTTCATCTTGATCCTGTGGAGGGATGGGCAGGCTGTGCAGGTCACGGGCAGGTCACAGCGCCACCATCACCATTGCAGGACGCTCACCGCCGCCTCTCACCGCTGTAGTAAAATGGCGCCAATTTGGTAAACATAAACAAGGATGGCCGCCGCTTGCTCGATGGCTCCCTGTCAGATTCAAATCGTAAACAAATACTATTATATTCCTACCAGTATCAAGAAACCAACCGAAATAAAAAATATAACCAAACTAAAGCATAAAATCAAGACTTGAACGTACATATTCTATTTCAAGTGTAAATACTAAAATAACGGGCTGAACTTTAGTGGCGCCAAATTCAAATCGTGCATAAATGTCTTACCAAATTTAAACTGTAAATAAATGGCATTATATACTTATCAGTACCTAGCAGCTAACTGAAATAAACCAAAATATCAAACTAAACCATGAAATGAAGACTTGAATGCCATACACGTTATATTCCCAGCGTAAATAAGAAAAATAAGACCAAACTTGAATAACACAAAACTGATATCGTACACAAATGGTATAATATCCTTATTAAGACCTAGAAACTAATTTAAATAAACAAAAAAAATCAAAATAATGCGTAAATTTAATACTTGAAAGCTGTACATATTATATTTCAAGCATAAATAACAAAAACAAAAGGTTTCTTTTTCTCAACCTTCCTCCAAACCCAAATGGCGCCAAATTCAAAATGACCAAAGAGAAATAACTGGTCTCGATGTCCTTCTACCGGAGTAAACATTCACACAAACGCCTGTATTCTAAAACACTTCTATGCTGCAATACTTTCAAAAGGCTCTAATTGAAGTCATTCGGGATTTTAAGGGTGTTCGTATGGTTCTAGTGACAGATTAACATGATTTATACACTATTTATGGGAGAAACACTTGCGAGAGCCCGGCTGATCATCTCTGTGGCCTTGAAAAATAGTCGAGATGAAATGACAAGATTTTTAAGATATTTTTTACGGTTCTAGTGACAGATTAACAAGATTTATACATTATTAACAGGAGAAATACTTGTGAGAAACCGGCTAATCATCAATGTGGCCTTGGAAAATAATAATGGTGAGAGAGCAAAGCGTTTATGAATTTATGAAAAAAAAACGGCTTATTTTCATCTTATTTACTTTCATGATAGTTTGTATGGGGGTGCTATGATTTGCGTACTTAATATTATGTTTTTTCCGTGTCATACCACTATGTTTAATGTGTCTTGTGGTAGAGGCTATCGAATTTTTCAAGGGTTTTCGTAATTGTAGTGATGATTTGACAGGCTAGTGGAGGTTATTGGGGGTTTTCAGAATTATATGTACGGTTTGACATAGTGGAGATTCTTGGGCTTAGTTTGACAAGCTGTAATGGAGATTCTTGGGAGTTTTGAAGCTTGTTTTCGTGATTTGGAGTGCACTGGGGTTTTCAAGGATGTTTTCAGTATTCTAGTGCTGGTTTAATAGTGTATAGTAGAAATTCCTAGGGTTTTCATGGGTGTTTTCAAGATTCCAGTGATAGTTTGACAAGTTCTGGGAGATTATTGTGGTTTTCTGTGTTTTCAGTACTCTAGTGGTAGTTTAAGCATTCATAATCTCTCCTACTTTTAATAGAGTGGTGGAGATGGTTGTGTTTCAAAGTGTATTCATGACTCCAGTTATAATTTAACAAGGATTTTGCGTAATCATAATGTTAATTTTAGGCACGTGAAGAGAAAGCTTCCCGCCAGAAAAAGAAAAAAATAAATAAATACAGGAATAAAAGAGGATGTTAGACAACAATGAAGTAAATGAGGAAATGGACATAAACCATGAAATAATACAACATGAATAATTTTAGGCACGTGGATGAAGATAGACAAATATAGCAAAAATATAATACGAAAAAATAGACATAAGTGAAATGGAGAAAAATGACATAATAACACAAAATATTTTCGCGAGACGTCAATAAGCACATGAGAGGACACACACACACACACACACACACACACACACACACACACACACACACACACACACAGAGAGAGAGAGAGAGAGAGAGAGAGAGAGAGAGAGAGAGAGAGAGAGAGAGAGAGTACTCCAATATAGAAAAAAATAAGAAAAAATCAATAAAACTGAAAAAATACCTTAAAATACAGTAAATTTCCACAAAACATGAATTATTTTATGCACGTGGAGCTATAAAAAAGAAAGAAAGAAAATATATTACACATAGCAGAAATAGCAAGAAAATATATATTAATAAAATTAAGTAAGAAAAAACGTATAGAAATACTATTTTTCGCAATAAAACCTGAATAATTTTAGGCACGTGGGAAGGAGACAAGAAAAATCAAAGTACAACAAATAGAAGAAATCAAGAAAATATGCATTAATAAAACCAAGTAAAAAAAAAAAATACGTACAATGATGTTACAATTCTTTAGGCAAACATGAATAACTTTAGGCACGTGGAGTGGGGATTTCCCGCCAGATGGTGTTGGCGGCAGGCGAGGAGGTAGAGGTTGAGATGAGCGCGCAGAGAGTAGCCAGCCACGAGCAGGGTGGTTCAGCCCCTCTCCTCGCCCTCCTACCATGTCCCTAGTGTTGTGAGAGTCACCGTACACAGCAGAACATCCCCACCATGGCGCACTCCACCATGAACGGCCACAACACCGCCGCCACCACCAGAAGGGTCTACAAAGTGGTGTTGACTGGAGGTAAATGTTGATTGCTACGGGAAACAAGGTGTGTGTGTGCGTGTGTGTGTGTATGTAGTCTGCCTGGCTCTCTCTCCGTTAGTGTGCGTGCGTGCGTGTGTGTGATATGAGGGAGAGCGAAGAGTAAGAGGAAAATACCAGTGTCTGTCTTGTCTGTCTGTCTGAGTGTCTTGTCTATGTGTGTGTGTGTGTGTGTGTTTGTGTGTTTCCATCAGCTAAGATTAGGTTTCCTCCGTGTCTGTCAGTCTGTCGGTCTGTTTTTCTGCCGGCCTGTCTGTTTGTCTGTGTGCTTGTCTGTCTGTCTGTCTGTCTGTCTGCCTGTCTGTTTCCCGTGTGAGGTTTTTTGGTTTCCTGTCTGCTTCTTCTGTCTGTCTCTGTTTGTCTGTCTGTTTCCCGTGTTAGGTTTGCTCTATGATGTTTCGTCTGTCTGTCTGGCTGTCTCTACGGCCGGCCTGTCTGTCTGTCTACCTATTTGTCACTGCCCGCCTGTCTGTCTGCCTGTGTCCGTGCCCGTCTCTGTCCGTCTGTCTGCCTGTCTCTCGTGACTAATATTAGGTTTCCACTACATGTTTCCCGTCTGTCCGTCTGTCTATCTGTCTGTCTCACCCAGCACTGTGAAGTGTATATTTTCCCTTTATACCTACGTTTCTCGAGTTATTTTTGTCAGGAATGAGAAGTAACCTAATTGTGTGTGTGTGTGTGTGTGTGTGTGTGTGTGTGTGTGTGTGTGTGTGTGTGTGTGTGTGTGTGTGTGTGTGTGTGTGTGTGTGTGTGTGTGTTTCACTGAAGGAGAGGAAAGAAACGAACATTTTTACTAAGGTCGATCCATCCGTCTGTGTTTTGAGAGAGAGAGAGAGAGAGAGAGAGAGAGAGAGAGAGAGAGAGAGAGAGAGAGAGAGAGAGAGAGAGAGAGTATTAGGCATAAACCATACATAATTCTCTATATCAACGTTTATAAAATTAAATTCAATGTTCATTTATTCATTTATATATTAATTTATAAGTGAGGTGACTGGTGTGTATTACTAAACGTTTTGTGCGTCTCTAGTGAAGGTTATTTTGGTTTTCAAGGATGTTTTCATGGTTCTTTAGTTTAACAGGCTGTGGTGAATGTTGCTGCTGTGGTTTTCAAGGATGTTTCTATGGTTCTTTAGTTTAAAACGATGTAGTGGAGGTTATTGTGGTTTTC